>NC_139982.1:25001953-25311953 GCF_963993115.1 Abramis brama | reverse complement strand
AAACACTTGACATTGTAAGATAGCACTGCATATAAAGTTTACCTTTAATAATGTATATTTGTTATCATAGATGTTTTTATGGTTTTAGTTTTTAGTATCAAAGTGATACTTGATAGTTCATAATATGTGACCCTTGGACCACAAAATCAGTCACATGGGTAAATTTTTTTAAATTGAGATTTATACATCATCTAAAAGCTGAATAAATAAGCTTTCCATTGATGTATGGTTTGTTAGGATAGGATTGAAAAAATCAAAACATTCATTAAAGTTGTCCATTTATGTTCGCGATTGTGCTGCATTCGCTCACAAAAATACATGTTTTATATATTTACATTAGGAAATTTACAAAATATCTTCATGGAACATGATCTTTACTTAATATCCTAATGATTTTTTATTTTTTACATAAAAGAAAAATCGATCATTTTGACCCATACAATGTATTTTTGGCTTTTGCCACAAATATACCTGTGCGACTGTACTTGTGACTGGTTTTGTGATCCAGGGTCACACATATACAGTACAGGTCAAAAGTTTGGAAACATTAGTATTTTTAATGTTTTTGAAAGAAGTTTCTTCTGCTCATCAAGCCTGCATTTATTTGATCAAAAATACAGAAAAAAAAAAAGTAATATTGTGATATATTATTACATTTTAAAATAATTGTTTTTCAATTTATTATACTTTAAATTATCATTTATTTCTGTGATGCAAAGCTGAATTTTCAGGATCATTACTCCAGTCTATCACATGATCCTTTAGAAATCATTCTAATATGATGATTCATTATCAAAGTTGGAAACTGCTTAATATTTTTTTCATAACCTGTGATACTTTTTTAGGATACTTTGATGAATAAAAAGTAAAAATAAATTAAAAAAAAGAAGCAAATTTTTTAAAAATAGAAATCTTTTGTAACAACAATATACACTACTGGTCAGTAATTTGGGGTCAGTAATTTTTCTTTTTTTCTTTTTTTGAAATAAATCAATACTTTTATTCAGCAAGGATGTGTTTGATAAAAAGTGATAGTAAAGAAGATTTATATTATTAGAAAATATTTTTTTATTTTGAATAAATGCAGTTCTTTTTAACCTTTTATTCATCAAATATATTAGGCAGCAGAACTGTTTCTCATAATAAATCAGAATATTAGAATGATTTCTAAAGGATCATGTGATAGACTGGATGTCACATGTGACACTGAAGACTGGAGTAATGATGCTGAAAATTCAGCTTTGCATCACAGGAATAAATTATTTTTTGAAGTATATTCAAATAGAAAACTATTATTTAAGTTGTATTAATATTTCACAACATTACTGTTTTTTTCTGTATTTTTGAGCAAATAAACGCAGCCTTGATAAGCATTAGAGACTTCTTTCAAAAATATAAAAAAACGTAATGTTTCCAAACTTTTGACCTGTACTGTATATATAAATATATATAATGAGCTGTCCTTGCTCTAGTGCCTACATATACTGTAGTAACATGTTGCTAGGTTAATGTGCGATTTTCTAAGCATAAAAATATTAATACGCACAAATACTCATAAATACGTATAAAATGTATATACAGAGAGAGATACTGTATTACTTTTTCTTTTTTAATATATTTATGTATAAACATGCATACATGGATATATAAATGAAAAGAATAAAGGCGTTTACGAAAATTTTCTGCTGTGACATTTTTATGACTGTTATTAAGTGAGCAAAACTCATACTGTTAATCATTGTTGATAAGTCATATTATGAGCACTGAAACAATATAAAGAGACGGACACTAAATAAAATGTAAAATACAGTCAGATAAATGCTGTTTGTGGTCTTGGTCTTTTCTTCCTTTTTTCATCTTATGCAATTTAAGCTGACATTGGGGTTTCGGTAAAAAAAAAAAATTTGTTTTACAAAAGCAATCTGAGCCTTTGAGACAGATTTCATCCAAACTCTCTTCTGAATGTTTCATATAATGAGTTCTGTCATCTCTGCACAGTTTTGACCCACACGGCCTTTGGTTTGAGAGCAAAGCTACAAAAATTAACTCATGTCAGTCCATGTTCAAATTCAGGAGCCAACAGAAGCCAGCCATAAGAGACTGACACTTTTAGCTCAAAGGTAATTCTCCCATTGCGTGAAATGTGTTCATCTTCGGTCTGTGGGACAGAAGTTTGATAACCAACCGGCAATATTACTGTATTTCTATCATGTTTTCTGTTTGAAATGAATATAGCCATTTTATGAATAGAATCATGGCTATAATTAAGTGCAGCATGCAGCGGTGTCCTGCAACCCATATGATATAGTATACTATAGCTTTAATAGCAGTAATAAATAAGTGTGTGTGCGTATGTGTGTGAGAGAGAGATTGTGTGGTCCTGGTAAACCCTACATTGTGGGGACACAACAAATGCCCCCACAAGGATAATAATAGTAATCTTTGACCTTGTGGGATGTTTTTTTTCTTTTTTGGTCCCCATGAGAAAACAGCTTATAAATCATATAGGGCCTTTTATATATATCCTACACACACTGCACAGGAGTTAAAACAACCGTAGTGAAGCTTCTACACACAGAAAAACCGAATGCACTGAATGTAACCTAGTAAACAGAAGGATAAGTCTTTATTTCTCTGATAAAGACAGTATAATGACTCTATTTTCATTCTCCCTGTGTCATTCAGAGCTCGATCTAGGGCCAGGTAATGACTTAGCTGTGACCTCGCAGCAAACGGCATGCTATCCTGTCCTGTAATCTCATTCCCATTTACAAAGAGATGGTCTAATTAGATCGTGGCGGGGGTGGGCTATACCTGAGACCGGAGAGGTGGGCTGGTCTTCATTGGTATGCTGCAGACGCGAGGTACGACACACACCACTGCATTTCTTAATTGTGTCTCTCTCCAGCTCTGTCTGGCGCTATACCCACCGCAGACCGAGCGGGAAGACGTTAGCGACCGAGGCCCGCAGAGGAATGACCCTGCAGGAGCTCTCAGGCCTGTGATAGTGATTACTACATTACCACATATGTTCAGCTGGCATCTGGCTTTCTCCAAATATCTATAGGGGGCTCCGATTTTACACACTGCTGCTCTGTAGTGCTCAGGGACACAAGGAAGGACGGCATAATGTTGCCAAAAGACTTTTCAAATGCCATACATACACAAAATGGTTCTATATAGAACCTTAAAGGGTTCTGTCAGGTATAAAATAAAATTATAATACTATAATATAATTATTTTTGGCACTAAGAGTTTTTTTTTTTTTTTTTTTTTTTTTTGGAGTAGAGAATTCTGTAGAATTTTTTTTTCGAATATATATTAAACATTGTTTTGGGTTGTTTCTTCAAAAATGTACACTTTTAGTTCAGAAACTTACTTTAAAACTCTTTAAAGCCACTAGTTTATTTGATTTACCCATTAGAAATCTAGGATGTAACAGTGGATAACAGAAGAACTGTCATTGTTCTGAAATGTTATGAATATTCCCACTGCATCTCATATTATGTACAGACCCTTTCCAAAACATTTGAATATCATGGAAAAGTTTATTTATTTCCATAATTCCATTCAAAACGTTAAACTTCCATAGATTATAGATTCAGGGCCCACAACTTAAACGATTTCAAGTATTTAGTTGTTTATTTGTACATAATTTGGGTTTCCAGCTCATAAAACCCATGAAAACAGGATTTCAAAAAATTAGAATATTACATGAAATCACACAGTAATTACACAGTGATACCATGGTCATTGAACCAGGTTTTGGTTCTCTTGGCAGTGTGGGCAGATGCAAATCCTGCTGGAAAATGAAGGAAGCATGAAGTGCTCTGAAAATGTCCTGGTAGACGGCTGTGCTGACTCTGGATTTAATAAAGCACAGTGGACCAAAGTCCTCTTTTCTGATGAGAGCAAATTTTGCATCTCATTTGGAAACCAAGGTCCCAGAGTCTGGAGGAAGAATGGAGAGGCACACAATCCAAGATGCTTGAAGTCCAGTGTGAAGTTTCCACAGTCTGTGTTGGTTTGGGGAGCCATGTCATCGGCTGGTGTTGGTCCACTGCGCTGTCCACTCAACGCAGCCGTCTACCAGGACATTTCCAGAGCACTTCATGCTTCCTTCATTTTCCAGCAGGATTTGCACCTGCCCACACTGCCAAAAGAACCAAAACCTGGTTCAATGACCATGGTATCACTGTGTAATTACTGTGTGATTTTATGTAATATTCAAATTTTTGGAAATCCTGTTTTCGTGGGTTTTATGAGCTGGAAACCCAAATTATGTACAAATAAACAACTAAATACTTGAAATCGTTTAAGTTGTGGGCCCTGAATCTATAATCTATGGAAGTTTAACGTTTTGAATGGAATTATGGAAATAAATAAACTTTTCCATGATATTCTATTTTTTTGGAAAGGGTCTGTATATTGTTAAATAGCATTCTATGGTGGAAATGACTTTTAAAGCATTTTTTGAATAAAATGACTGACTCCTTTGTTTTGCTAATGCTTATTTCATAGCTAGCATTTTATGTATGCCTATATTAAATACAATTAAATAATATTTTCTTACTTTTTTCACAAATTAAAATTTATAGATAGCTTTTCCACATAACAAATATTGAAATGTTTTGTTTATTTCAAATCTTTATAGATTATTATAGTTTGAAAAAAATTTAAGTGCATTGACTTCCATAGTATTTATTTATTTTTTTATTTTTTCATATTATAGAAGTCAATGGGGCCCATCAACTGTTTGGTTACCAACATTCTTCAAAATATATATTTTGTGTTCAGCAGAAGAAAGAAATCCATACAGGTTTGAAACAACTCGGGGGTGAGTAAATGATGAGAGACTTTGATTTTTAAGGTGAAATATCTCTTGAAGAAGTGTTCCAGGATTGAGAGGTCAATGCAAACTTGCATTTCATTTGCAAAGGTAGGTTTCCATACCTTTACTGTTTAAAGATTATCATTAAATATGGATGTTGCTTATGCATTTTTCAGTTCATTCCGATAAAATAAAAATGTGTATCAACTGGTGCTTTATTTGTAAAAAAAAAACATGCATGTAAAACACATGCAATTTCAACAGGAGGATCATTTCAAGAAGGACGCCAATTCATCTTTAATTTATACCTCTAACTCCTCAGGAGAAATTTAATACTGTCCAAAATGGATAACATATGACAGAATTGAAAAGCATCCGAGTGTTATGAATAAAACATTGCTTAGAAGCTCTGTTTATAATGAGCGTCATTCCCTTTTAACTTGATTAGATTTTGCTGGATGCTTTGTGTGGTAGATCTTCCTATCAAACTGAAACCTGTTTACATTGATCATTAACTCTGCCATTTGTTTTTCTTGTCAGTGGGCCATCTGGATATTATGTGTCATTTTTTGATTTATGGATGCTGGTTGTAAAAGAAATTTTCTGAGCCATGTATCTCTTGTATCTTGATACGTTAGTATTAAGGCCCATTCAAGGAATAGTTCACTTAAAAACGAAAATTCTGTCATCATTTACTCGCCCTCAAGTTGTTTCAAACCTGTATGAATTTCTTCCTTCTGCTGAACACAAAAGAAGATATTTTGAAGAATGTTGACGAACCAAACAGTTGATGGACCCCATCGACTTCCATAGTAAATACTATAGAAGTCAATGGGGTCCATCATAATATTTTCAATAAGGTTGGAATAGATAGTGAAGGAACATCATAATTGGAAATTCTTTCATTTGTTTCATACTTTACATAAGTCAATAGTCTACGATGAAGGTATGTCCAAACTTTTGACTGGTATAGACATTTGGAAACTATAAAGCGTTTTCCCTACAGAACAAACTTTCTCACCTTTAAAAAGAAATTAAAAAAAAGCTCCTTTTTAAAGAGAATTATCCTTTCCCTTGTAATGCCCCTGCACACTTTGCTTTCAAGTTTGTTTTCGCCTCAGGCTTCACTGTCATAGCAGATAAGAGTCGTGAAAAAGAGTGTGACACTAAATTACCTGTGTTAAATTTGTCTGTAGTGGATAATTGACCACTTTCTCTGCTCTTGCGAGGGGGATTTAATGCACTACTCTCAGGGAGACATGCACAACTTTGAAAATGTGTTGCACTACTAAGCATTCATGTCAGGAAAGCTACAGCTGCTTTATTGACAATCCGAGGAAGGATGGCCGTGATTGAACTGTGCTGCAAATATTGGTTCTGCTCAATACAGGTTGCAAGACAACATTACGACTAAATAAAGGTTCCAAAGGGGTGTTTTCACAGCGATGCCGTAGAAGAACCATTCTTTTTGGGTTCCTCAAAGAACCTTTCAGTTAACAGTTCTTAAAAAGAAGTACGATTAAAGTTTAACTCCATCAAATTGCAAGTAGCTTGCAGCAGCAATTTGCTTTAAGCAGCTAATTAACTTTTTACCACACCGGTTGTGATCTTACTCCAAATATCTCATTGTAAATGTGACTGTGGTCGTACAGTATCTCCAGCTGATTTGGTCTTCAAGTGAAGCATTGAGAATCTGAGCGCTTTTATTCTGTTATAGGCTGTGGATTTAACAAACAAAACAGTGTTGTCAATCCTCCGTAAACGACAAAGACTTTAAAACTGGTTTTCATGGCCTCACACTCAAAAAAAATGAATTTAGACAAAGGTAAATATTGAATCTAAATGTCTAGTTCTAGTACATTTTCCAGAGAGAGAGAGAGAGATTTTATAACACTGTTCTCTTAAGGCACAATTTATTTGTTTATTTGTGTATTTATTTATGTATGTGTTTATATATTTTTGTATTTATTTATTTCATTTATTTATTTAAATCATAGTAATTTTATCACACTGGTCTCTAAAGGCACAATTTGTTTGTTTGTTTGTGTTTTTTATTTATTTATGTATTTATATGTTATTTATATATATTTTTTGTATTGGAATAATTAATTAACTTATTTAAATCATATAGTAATTTTATCACACTGATCTTTAAAGGCAATTTATTTGTTTGTATTTATTTATTTGTGTATTTATATGCTATTTATGTGTATACATATTTGTATTTAATTAATTTATCTGTTTGTTTATTTATTTATTTATTTATTTATTTAAATCATAGTCATTTTATCACACTAGTCTCATAAGGCCAGGGATGGGCAAACTCGGTCCTGGAGGGCCACAGCTCTGCAGAGTTTAGCTCCAACCCTGATCAACTCTCCTGCCTGATAAACTCTTTCTTTTATTCGGAAATAAAAGAAAACAATAAATCTCTCAAGATCTCAGTAGAAGGTCTTTTTGACAATTAACAGAGGTTTAGATGTTGATGTTTTATTGAAAACATTTGGTCGTCATTATTGTGATCAGTGTTTCTTGGACAGTTTGACTCTTAGCTTTTATGTGAGTGTGTGATCTTTGCAACAATGTGTCCTGAAACACATAATTTATTGCAAAGAAAGCCAGGAACAAAGATAATCAGTTGAAATAGCTTTCAGCATCATAATTCACTAATCTTAACACTGACCAAAAGTGGTAATTTGTTATTAAAAAGATATATTCACAAACAATACTTTCTTGCCACAGATCAGAGATTATGAATAATTCTAATTATGCTGAAAACTGTTTCACCTGATTATCTTTGTTTCTGGCTTTCTTTGCAACCAACTGCTGTAAAGACCAGAAACACACATGAAAGCCAAGTGTGAAAAGTCAAACTGTCCAACTAAAGCAAACACCGATCACAACAATGGTGATCAAACATTTTAAAACATCAACTACTAAACCTCTGTTAATTCTCTCTCTCAAAAAAAAAAAACTTCTGCTGAGATCTTGAGAGATTTATTGTCTTTTATTTGCAGTTGATTTCAGGTTGTGTGGCTTTAAGTCGGTTGTAATTGTTGTGTTTCATTTTCTGAGTGCAAGCATGATGTTGAACCAACATCACATTGTAACATTGACTCAACGCCATCATCATTGATTTATGGATAAAATTTCAAAAAAATGTCAACATTAATTGCTGGAGCAAAAGAGATGTTGATTCAATACGGTTAACATTGACAGATTAACATTGTTTAGATGGTTGCTATCTATCTGGGACCCTAATCAAACGCACCTGAACCAGCTAATCAATGTAATAGTAAAAGCTTGCTAAAAGTGTTCGAAAGAGTTCCACTTGTAATACTTATTTCATATGCAAAGCTGTCAGCCAATCACAGCAGTGGGCGTTTACACTGCAATCTCACAGCAGACACGCCCCTTCAAACAGAGCATTCAAATCAGAGGCTAAAATCAGGGCAGGAAAAAAGCCTTTTACTTACAAATTTTGATGTAAATGTCATACTAACATTATAAATGCACAACAGGAAACATTATAAAACAATGCAGTTCATGACCCCTTTAAGTGATATTACTCTGACCTTTTCTCTTTTGTAATGTCTCTCAGCCATCTCTCTACAATCTTTCTTCAAATCTCTCTCTTGCTCACTCTCTCTCCTCCCCCATCATGAGTGGACACGCTCCCTCCTGCTGATTGGCTACAAGTGTGTAAGTACAAGTGCTCCATCCAATCCACTTTCAGCAGCATTTTTTGAGAAATCGCATACTGCTCCTTATGTGTAAACTCATGGGCATTAATGGGCAATTTAAAATCTTGTCAACCAGCACATAATACAAAAAGTTATTAATGCATTGTGTTGATAGCCTGAAGGTTGTTTTGTGTATTAAATATCAGCTTTGAGTTGTTTCTGACCTGCATGTGTAGAGCATTGACCGCAACAACAGCCAGATCGATCGAACCCACGTCCAGACAAAAACATTTCATGGCTGGTTTAGCAGTTTCGTGATTGCAGCCTGTACTTTTTCAGGTTTTTTTTTATAAATGTTTCTATGTTTGCTTTTTCCAACATAACTCTTCCAGATCACCACGCTCAACAAGAACTCAGCAATAGATTATCGGCAATAAATAAAACACAGCTAATCCCACTGCAAGTCAATAGCGTCTGACTGCCGTGAGACATAGTGCAGCCTCCACTTTAACGCTCGGTTTAATTGTGATCTGAGGTTTTATTGTGTGTCCGAAGCTTTATCAGTTTTGCTTTATGAAAAAGGTGACGGCAGTTGCTTGTGTGTCGTGCTCTCATAAATTGTTTAAATATCCCCTCATTCAGCCCTCCCCCCCACACATAATGTTTCTCTGCAGGGAATTTCATTACGGCCTAGATTAGAACAATCACTCTAGAGAGAGACTGGAAGAAAGCTGAACAAAAATAAGCAAACGAAGGAGATAGGGTGACATTTCACCGTCTTAAATGCAGACTGGGAGTATAATATTAATAAGCTATGTCCACTTGGTTTTATCCTATTATTGATTTGCTTTGTCTATACTCATTTAAATAATGAAATGAATAGGCCTACTTATTATTTCTTGAGGCAGACCATCTTTTTTTTAATTAACAAAGGAGTTTTAATGGAGGAATAAGGCATTTTAACCTTATGCTGCAGTTGTAATACGTATTTGTCGTTATATTAATATAGCTATATTAATATGAATTCCTATATCAACTGTTGTATTGACTGTTGAATTGAAAGGAGTCTTGCAGTACAAATACATTTAAATACCAATTTTACAACCACTCGTTTATGTCCTAATTGGCTATTTTCTATAATAATGCCCCTTTATGTTAATGGTTATGTTTTTTATTTTGTTTTTTAAGTTTTTAAGTTCAGTAGAAATGTAGCTTAATTGGTCTAATGATAACCCTCCAAATACTAATATTAAATATTTATATTTGCATAACAATTACACATATATTTTTGTAAATTTGGACAAATGTTAAACTGTACAGTACTGGAATTTTGACAGTATCTAAATGCATACTTAATATAATAACAGTAATATTATACAAATAATAATTATAAAATTAATTAATATTATTTTATTTAATATGTATATTATAACATATTTGTATACTTACAACATTATATATATACTGTATATATATATATATATAAATAATGTTGTAAAAATACAAAAATGTGTATATATATGTGTATATGTGTGTGTGTGTGTGTGTGTGTGTGTGTGTGTGTGTGTGTGTGTGTGTGTGTGTGTGTGTGTTTTAAATGATTTGTAAATATTTGTATTAAATATAAAAAATATAATACAAATTATATATAATTGTAAATTGCATTTTAATAATAAATGTAACATTTATTATTATATAATAAATATAAATAAATAATATATTATATAATAAATAATATAATACAATTATATTTATAGTTTAAATGTTATATAGCTATTTATATTTATTTTTTATATATATTAAGCTATATGTGTTCAAAATTCTATGAACCTAATGAAAGAATTTGTGAACATTGTGAACATCTCTGAAGTTTAGATATAGACAATATGCTAATATGATTATGATTACTCATGATATCATGTTTGAAATACCTGAGAACTTACTAACCAATCATCTTTCGACACAAGATGACAGTATCTTAAGTTGCAAAGTTCCATAGACAACTGATAAGATGTGAAACTTCAGAAATCAGGACCTTCCTCCATGCAGTCTGCAAAGTCACACATCAACCTTCGGGACGCCATTCTAACGTTCCCGTCTGTGGCACCACAGCAGCCAATGAAACATGAAATTAAATTAGTGCCTCTATATGTTTTGTGGGCAACAGAGCCACACAAGAATGATCGTCTGTCTCTTGTTTGGTTTCCTGTTCGTAACGCTGTAGAAATAACATCTCTCTCCCCCTTGGCTATCATTTTCACCTCTGCCCAGCTAATGGGTATATATCTCGAAGCAGAGTTTGGGATTTTATGTGTTTTTCGAGATGCTTGAGTTAAAAATCAAGAAAAATGTCTGTGGAAATCCTAGCGCATGGAGCAAATGCATGTTTGTCTTTCCGACAAAAATAAATTTAGAAACTTCAATGTTTTACCTGGAAAAGTGAAGGAAAGGCTTCTAAATTCAAGGTCAACATCTTTTCCTGAGGCTCTCAATGTGGTTCCTCAGAAGCCAGTGATAATATTCCTTCAGATCTGTCCAACAACTTTTTCAGACGGCAATCATAAGTTTGCCACCTTGATTTCCATCTGCGCCCTGGCATCCTAAATTTTCATTCACCTTGAATACACCTGAAATTATTGCTTGTTGAGAGTTGATTGTCGCATTATGAGTTTGGAACAGATTGTTCTCTGATCATATTTCTATATTCATGCCACATCAGATTTAACTAAAATGATTTCACCCTACGAATACATTAACACAATTGTGACACTCATTACACGGTTAAATCAACCTCAGAACAGCCACAGTGGTTGTAAACAACAGCACAGCTATTTGACGAAATAACAGAATGTGTTTTTGAAGAAATAAAGAACTGTGTTTTTATCTACGGAAATGAATGCAATCTGGAATACAAATAGCCATGTTTCATTTGTATTCCATGAAGGGATTGGGACGAAACGGTTCCTGTAAATAAATAATGGAGTCTTGCTCAGGATGGGCATCATACATGTTTAATGTGTGTGTGTGTGTGTGCAGGACACACTGGCAGACACAGGCAGGTAGAGGGCAGAGGGAAGCTGGGCACACGTCCTGCTGTTACACTCCATTGAAGTGTAGGCGCTCAATGGCTGATGGGGCGTATATTGGTGATACAAAAAATATTTATTCTTTTTTTTTGTATCTTCCTTTTATAACAGTTTCTTTCTACAGTTAAAAAAAAGAAAAGAAAATGTTATTTTGTGTTATTTATTTTCTATAAAATGTACTTTAACACTACCAGACCTTTTATTTGTGTGCGCGCGTGTGTGTGTGTGAGGCGCGGGCGCGATCGAACAGTGGAAACATAAAAACATACTCCGTCATTTTGTTTACTACCATTTGGGGCAAGACTTCATTGGACTATGCTTTACTAATTATTCCTAAATTTAGGCAATTTGATCATAAATGTCATTTTAGTTAGTTTTCATGCAGGTTTATGCATATTATTAAAACTAAGACTTTAAAGCAATTTTTATGGGAAGTGCTCACATTTATTTATTATTTATTTATTTGTGTATTTATTTATTTATTTATTTTAATGTGCACTTTTATTATTATTATTATTATTATTTCAGACACAACATACAAAATATTTAAATAAAAAATACAAATAAAAAAGCATTAGATATGTTAAGATAAGTGAATATACATTCATTCTATAAATATTGATAATTTGAAATTATTATAAAAACTAAGACTTTAAATTATTTTTAAATGGGAAATTCATAATAAGCGCTCACCTGTACATGCTTTATATAAAAATATTTATTGTTACAATTTATTGTTATTATTTCAGATACAACATGCAAATAATGTCATCTCCCCAGAAAGAAAGTGAAAAAGACAAAGAAAAAAGAAAATTGCTTTATATCAAGATAAGTGAATACACATTAATTCTATAAACTACAATAAATATTGTTCAAATTAACCTGAAATTATTATAAAAAACAAGATTTTAAAACAATATTAAATGGGAAATTTATAATAAGTAGCCATATAACCATATTTATTGTTACTTACAATGCATTATTATTATGTTAAATGTATTATTACTGATACATTTCAGATGCAACAAAAATTAGGGGGATTTTTTGTTGTTGTTGATAAATCAAGATAGTCAAGACATTAATCACATGGAAAATATCACTCATTTATCAGGTTCAAAATGATCTGAAATCAGGAGGTCAGAGTTTCCCTCCGGCTTGATTAATACTTTGATTAACTCATTTTCCATCCTATATTCCCTAAAAGCACTGAATATCCATAGCATCGGTGTGTCTGCCAAAAACTCTTTGACTGAGCTGTGTACCACTTCCTGCCAAGTCAGTGTCTTTATTTTTCTTTCTCTCCCTCTCTCTTTTCTCCCATTAGGAAAGTAAATGCTTGGTAAACATGGCCAGCTGTGGACCCTCTCATCCCATCTGCTCCGCTGGGACGGCCAAGCCTTCGGTACTTAACTGTAATGCATTCATTGTAACTTAAAGCAGCAGTATTAGGAGGATGATTAAGACCTACCAAAGACTTAGCAAATGTCTGTTGGAATCAGGTACGTGGATGTGGCATGAACAGCCGACCGCAGTCGAGAGCCCACCATTGGGATGTGCCTGTTGCCTTATCAACCACAAGTGTACCTGTTGATAAGGTACCTGTGTATATCAGCTGAATCTAAAGAGGATAGTGAAATATGTGAGAGCTAAAGAGACCGCAGACTAGCAGAAAACTTCTGAACTTTAGTTTAGAACTAAAGTTTACTTTATGGCTATAGTAAACAGCATTACATAGAGATAAAAATATAGAATAAACAAATAAATATGGCATGAGGGGGAGTTAAAAGTTTTTTAAAGTTAAAAAAATTGATTTCAAAGAACCACATTGAAAGCCAATGATAATATTACTTCAGGTCTGCCCAACAACTTTTACAGACAGCAAACCTTGATCTCCATCTGCTTTCTGATCATATTTAAGCATCAACAGCTTTAAGTATGAAAAGAAAGAACTAAAGGATATTCTCTGAAGTGTTCAGATGAAATTGGCAGTTTCAACTGTGGAGTTTTTGAAGATTTTAAATATTTATGCAATGTAAAAAAAAGCAATGTACCATGTTCAATTCAGAGATATATAATAAGATTTTGTCTCTGATTCACAGAACTTAAATAGGTCATTCCACAGTGTCCGTACAAACTCATTTTTTATTTTATTTTTCTTCTTTTCACTGATTCTTATTCTGTACAGGTTTGATTCTGGCTCTGACCCTTTCATAACCAAACTCTGTGCAAGAAGTTTGGAAGTGTGTAAGTCAGTGCCATATATACATGTGTGTATACATACGCATCCTTAATACAAAATAAAGATACTCAAGAAGGCAAATTGCATAAGTTAAGACTTGTTTTCAGAGAATATATCTTGAATTTTGTTAATTTTCCTTACCCTGTTCATCATCATCATTATCATCAAACTTTATTACAAAAGACAGTCCAAAAACTAATACAAAGTCAATACATAAAATAAACAATATACAAAAACGTGATTCAAATATATTATTATTGTTATTATTATTATAAGCATAAGAACATTTTGTGAATGTGATGCTTAGCTGCACAGAACTTTAGTTATTATATATATTTTTTTATAGAATGAGAGGCGTTAAAATAAATCAGCTGATATCCACCAAGACCTGAGGATGTTCTAGGTCAGTGGCTTCAGTAATTAAAACACTGCACAATTATTCATTAACTGTGTCCTTTTCTGTCATTCCATTTAAACTGATATGCATAAATGCTAATCATTCCCCATCATCCACAGAAATGCGCATATACATACAGTGAATGAAAAATGCATTTCAACAATTAAGCCAAATTTTCAAATTTACATTAGTCGTTTACTGAAAAGACTTAACAGAAAGCATTAAGCATTAAACAACAGAAATAGCCTATATATAGAAAAAAGTCTTGCATCTCATTGTTTGAGATCTTTGTGTCTATGCGATGAAAGTCATACTTTTTTCATTTTACAACTTCTTGTGGTCATGTAGTCCCCCCACCACACACACACACACACTATAAAAGTGCAGCTTTTAGTAAAGATAGCTATCAGTATTCAAAGGTTTTTATGGTTTTACAGTCTCATCAGAAGATGACTTCAATCTGCCATGGACAAACTCCTTAGGATTTAGAAGCTTCGCTGTTATTGACTGAATCTATTCAGCATCTGGTGATGAAAAGCTCAGATAAGCTCAGCTGCCTTTGAAATGAACACAGCCAAGACAGGAAAAAAGTCTTATGTTAAAACTGTGCACTTAATTTGCTTTTAAAAAACCTGAGAATGTGATGCAGTTTTATTCATATAAAAAAAATTATAATTCATTTATAACTTGTATTGTCAAACATTAATCTATTTATTTTTATGTTTATTTTCAAGTTGTGTTGCTGATATTTTATATCAATGTGGTCTGACTTTAGTCTGCTTCAGTACATCTTCTTCCTCTTATGTATCATGAGTCAATGTTGGATGACAAACTGTTGTATTCCCTTAACATATTATTCGTTCATTTTGGTCAGGTTTCACAAGTGACAGACGGAGATTACAAAGGAAGAGAGTATTAACTCTGCCAAGAATGGAGGGAACAAAAGAAAGTCTGTGAGAGGAAAGACTCCTGATCCTCTTTAATTAGAGTGACAGAGTCTCAGGTGATTTTTTTCCACCCAATCATACAAAAAAAATAAAAATACAAAAAAAAATGACTGGAAAGATTATCATAGCATGTTTAATCTTCTGTTCATAACAGAGTGAAGCCATGAGTTGTTCCTGCAGGAGAATTTTTCTTTTTTCTTTTGTCAATAGGATACATTTTAGATCTTGAAACTAATCTTGAAAAGCTATTAAAAAAAATCTATGATTTTTTTTTTAATCAAATGATCAGTGAAAGGAAAAAACTCTTTTTATATTTTATATGAATGGATTGCCAATTTTGAATTTTAATGAATATTAAATGCATTCTAAAATCTATTCTAAATTTATCTAACATCTTAAGTTTGATACATTCAAAATTATTTATTTCATTACATTTGATCTCAATATTAATTGAACTTTTAAACTACCTTAATTACAATATTGTCAGTGAATGAATTAGCTAGCCACAGATCATATGTATGTATGGTAATATAGCTTTCATTATTGTTTGAGAAACCTTTATTTCGATAACAGATGAAATATGAACACCTTGTTTACTTTTATCATTGTTTCTAACTTTAGGGGGAGAACAGAAATAACTTTGAAAACTTTTTACAATGAACAGCTGCTGCAAATAATGCAGTACAACACTGCCAACAGCATTTTTCACATTATGAGCCTACAATTACGTCCTGTTTTCAACAGCAGTTATTTGGCAGATCAGGTCTAATCATGCAGGAAGTGAACTGTTCTTCTTCCTGCACAGCAAGTACTATTAAAACAGGTTGTTGGGGCTTTGTGTTATAGGTATAACTGGAACTGACTCGCATTCAAACAAAGTGAGGCCGCTGTCAGCCCAGCTTACACACAGACTGGCGTTCAGCACCACGGACAGCAACCAAACACACAAGCACATTGTGCGCGATGAGCAGGAATTGAGCATGTCTGGAAGAACCCTTGAGAACCCGCTTCAGCTGTCCAGAGCTCATCAGAGAAGACTGAACCGCATCAAGGTGGCATCGTGCAATGCTTAAAGGGTAACTTCAGCTCCTGTCATCTGCAGATGCTTGTCTTCAGCTGTATGGAGGGAATGTGTTTCCCTTCACATCATCTCTTCTTCAGCACACAAACCAAAATGGGTATGCATGGTTTTCTTGCCTAAATCGAAATTGGAGATAGCCATTTTGTCTGCCTTGAGCCAGGGATCACAGTGGTGTAAGTCACTTGAGTCTAAGAGTTAGGAGCGATTTTGTACTTTTGGTCGCTGTAGTGCCACCTATGGGCCGATCGGGGTCATACTCTCTGAACCTCTCCTCGATTTTTGTACTACCATCTGGCAAAGTTTCAAGTCTCCAGCACTTACGGTTTGGGCTGCACGATGCGTTTTACGACAGAAGAATAATAAGAATTAAAGCTGCAAGCAGCATTTATCGGGGTTCAAGCAATTAAGGCCTTAAAGGCCTTTAAGCACAAAAGCATCAAAAGTTATTACATTTTATTTAGCAAGCATGTAACCACTGACATAATAGATGGAATACAGGAAATGTACCATAGGAAATATATGGTTTTAAAGCTTTTTAACAGTTATAGCGCCACCTATCGTCCGATCTCCATAAAATTTGGCATGCTTGTTAATGATGTTATGTCACATATGCTCACCAATTTGAAGTTCTGAGTTTTCATTTAGGATTTATAGGCTTTTTAGTGTATTTTGCCACGCCCATTTTATAAATTACCCTATTACAGCCATCCAAATGCAAAAGTTCAACTTTTTTTGATAATTATTGATCTAGAGAGTCCAGAGAATTGTCCTAGACTGGTTTGGTTCCGATCGGGCGAAAAACCTAAGACTAGTTCGCAAAAGTAGGTTTTTAACATGAAGCTGTGTAGTCTTTATGTGAATGGGAACAGATGGACCTTCAAAATGTTTCCCAAAAAATTTCTCTGAGAAACCATAACAGTGTCCCACAACATCCAGAAATACAAGGTCCAGAAGAGTAAGAAAAGTGCAGCTGCTCATCTTGACAGTGAATGGAGATGTGTTTTGTCTCATGAAATAAGTAAGTAAAGCTATCAGAAATATGAGAGCTTGTCTTTGACTCCGGACAGGACCAGAAATGTGATTTCCGCCACATCTCAAATGATAAATCGTGTTTCACAGCATTTTGTGGTGGAAATTACATCTTTTTAGAGCTTTATTTCATAGCATTTTATACATTCTAAGTACAATTAAAGATTCATTATTTAACTTTAAAATGATTCTGTGATATTTACCTTGATTTTTCTTTGATTTCATCATGCATCACATCATATTTGATCTCAAACATGCTCATCACTGACATCCTTTGGTAATCAAGAAAGAACACACTATTTGAAAAGATTTTTTCATTTTGGTCAAATATGTTGGTTGTGATGAAAAAGAGAGGTCGTGACAGAGACTTTAATGTTTATTTGACTCTCTCTCTCTGATGGGTTTGTCTGTCTGTCTCTTCTGGGACATCAAAGCACCTGTAGTTGTAGAAACATGTACATCTGTACTGGTTGTGTGACTCCTCTCAAACTTTGTTCTTTTCTTCAGTAAATAAAAGTGTCTGCTCTACTGCTTCCAGCTCTTCTTCTCCATGACCCAGAAATCACTATTAGTCCTGCCATTTTAGTTTAGTCCCAGTGGTGGAGAGGATCAGGAGATGGGCTTCAGGATATTTGAGTATGTCCTTTCTCAGATGTCCCGCTGATAAAAATGCATTTATGCTCTCACAGGACCACGTTTGATGTTAAACGATAGGGGAGGCCCCCTATCCTTTACATGCGTTTTCGTATTAAAAAGAACATGTCATTTAAGTCATGGAGTATCTTCCATCAAACCTGCTCGTGGCAGAGATTGTTTGATGCGAAGTAGAGAGCGATGGAGTCAGTTGTGGAAGACTGCTCTTCATCACTGTCACTTGTTTAGTGTGTTATTTTCCTCTTTTTCAACATGTGGAGAGAATGAAAGACTGTCAGTTTGATAGATGCCGGTATGACAGATGAGGTGGCTGATGGGTACCCGCCACATGCCCAGTATAGCTGTTACGCTCAGCTCAACTAAGCTGAACCTCATCTGCTTCCTAATTTGGCTTTCAGGTGTTTGTCTTTTTTTCTCATACGATCTGCAGCAGATCTAGATTGATGGAGGTGCATGATTATCGAGTTGGCACCTTCACTATGTTTGTTCATGCATTTTGTCTTCAGTTTTGTTTACTATGCTTAATATTTATTGACATATTTTATTACAAGCAATTTACAAATTTCTTGAAGTTTCTCAAGAGCGATTGAACAAAAAATAGATGTGCTTGGAAACTTTCTACCATGCCTTACTCATTTACACTACTTACCTTCCAATTGATCATTTATTTATTTATTTGTTTGTTTGTTTGCCTTGTCCCAGACCCAGATTTAAAAATATGAAAATCCATCTCAAAAATATTAATACATTTTATTTGAATAAAAGTTAATATATATATTTTTTTAAATTCATTATTATAAAAACTATAATAATCACCATCATAAACATTTAAATATTTATTGTGTAAAATAATTTGTATTGTGTAAAAATGATTTAAACAAGAAATTTTTCCTCATTTGTGGCATCATTTCCACCACGGGTTTTGCCTCTAAGTTAGAGTAGCATCTAATTTGCATGATTCTGTTTTTACCATGGTACGCAAACATTTGATATTTATCAGATGTTTGTGTACCACGGTAAAAACAGTAGCGTGCAAATAATAATAATAATAATAACCAACAAACATACAAATAAATTAATTAATTAATAAATAAAATTTGAAAATAGATGAAAAAGTTTGTAGACAAACTTTGAATATGGCTTGAGAAAACCTAGCTAGAAAGTTTGAAATAGTTTTGTTTAATTTAGTAGTTAGACACTGTAAATCTGAACTAACTTAATAACTTAAAGTTGAGAATACAATTAAAATCTGTGTCATGATACTTAAAACAATGATATTTTCTGGACGAGCAGTTTAGTTTTATTTTTGTGTGGATAATTTCTTTTGAGTAGGTAGATACAGTATCATTTCATTTCTATATATCAATGGATGGGTCTATAATTTATTTCGAGAGACAAAAAGTTCTGGACGGTCAGGTTGATGTTCTGTCTGGCTCAAACTTAGCTAACCACATGTAGGTTTACTGTAGCTGTAGTCTTCTCTACTCACTTTCAAAATTAATTTTCTTTTATTGCCTGTCTTTAGCTTGCGTGAGATGGCCTCTTCTGGTAAGACCCTGCTTACTCCTTGCATTAAAACATTCTCCACATGGTTTCTGGGGCAACAAATCTCTCTGTCTAAGTAAAGAGTTGAACTGCAGACTCACTCAGATATTTTGATTATTTTCAACGTCATACATGATAAAACCCATTAAAAACTTTCCCCAAATGGTTTGAATGTAGATTCTGGTTTGAGTTGCTTCTTATAAATGAGATGATCTAATTATCTAATTTATATTTTAATATACATTTTTCTTAAAATAGCTTACTGATCTGGACTAAAATGTAGGGTATGTGTGCACTTAATGCGGGTTTTATCATTCTCTGTCTTTACCAAGTTCTCTTTAACTTGCATCTCATAAAGGTGTGTGTTTGCTTTCGCTACTTAAGGAAATTAAAATCTCTCTCTCTCTAAACTTGTATAAACTATAAACACCCATCTCTTTTTTTAACTGCATTCCAAACCAATAGCTTGTCTAGTAAATAAACGACTTACAGAGACATACATGGACATGTTTTTAATGTCATTTTCAATTTTCTCTGCACAGTCCATCATCAGAGGCCAAAAGAAATCAAAGTGGCTTGACACTTTTTCCAAAAGTGTTCCACCAACAAGTGCCTGTGCCGTTGTACTTTGAAGATCAGGAGCAAAATGATGCAATCCACATTCACCTGACATCAATTATGGGCAGCACACAGTGACAAGATCAAATTCACCATGGATGTCCTTTTTAATTTTTAATTTTTAGTTTAATTTGATTTATTTTTATCAGTGAGCAGGAGACTTTGACAGAATGATAGAAAAACAGTTAAAGAAGAGTGGCAAGCCATAGGGGAGTCATCTACGGGAGTCATCATAATTCATAAATGGTGTTAATAAAAAAAAAAAAAAAAAAAAATGTGAACAACAATATTGTCTCTTTCTTCTAAATGGCCCTTGGAATTTTAGAAAAGGGATAAATTATGTTTGTCTTCATAAAATGCTATGTAGGACACTGCTGTATGACGACCAATAGAGAATAGTACAGATATTTAATCGAGGATCCATATGATTACACGGTACTGTATGTCTAATTTACTAAATATGGTTCATATCTAAATGTAACTTTATATAAATTCACAACAACATATTTCACTCAGTCTCCTGTATAACCCATGGTGATAACTATTCTACAGTAGGTCGTATATCATTACTTGTCATTTGATCCAACTATGTGTATTATTATTTTTTTAATTCACAAAATTAAAATTAGTCTTCTGTAGGCTGAGTGAAGAAAGTGAAGCCCAACTGAATATCTACAGATATTTTAATCCGTAGCTCTTATATTTTAATCTGTAACGTTTATATTTAAATTAACAAAAAACACAAAAATTGGTCAAAGTCTATGGACGGGACGGTTATTAATGTGTAAGTTTCGAGCGTCGATTTAATGATGTTATTTAGCAGTATGTCCCCCTACTGGACGCATCAGGAACAACAGGGGCGTAAAACTGCCTGGGCCATATATCTACCGGCTCCAGGTCTGCGGCCTCACACGTCACACATATAGCATTTAAATGATGATTTGCTGCTTAAGAAACTTATTAATATTATCAATGTTATTTATTATATAATGTAATTTTATTCTAGGATGCATTAAATTGATAAAAAGTGACAGTGGTACATTTATAATGTAATTATATAATGTAATTTTATTCTAGGATGCATTAAATTGATAAAAAGTGACAGTGGTACATTTATAATGTAACATTTTTTTTATATTTCTTAAATTTAATAAACAAAATGAATAAATACAAAATAAATGCTGTTCATTAAACTTTATCAATGAATCCTGGAAAAAAAGTAGCAGCACAACTGTTTTCAGCATTGATAGTAATGATAATAAATGTTTCTTGAGCAGCAAATCAGCAGATTAGAAGGATTTCTGAAGGATCATGTGACACTGAAGACTGGAGTAATGATGCTGAAAATTCAGCTTTGCATCACAAGAATAAATTACATTTTAAAATATTTTCACATAGAAAACAGTTCTTTTTAATTTGTTGCAATTTTCACAATATTACTGTTTTTATTATATTTTGATTAAATAAGTGCAGCCTTGCTGAGTCTTCTTTCAAAAGCATTAAAATTATGTTTACAATCTTTTGGCAGGTACTGTACCTAGCATTTAAACGATATGTACATCGCAAGAATATTCACTTGTGAATATCTACAAAATGTCTACAAAACATATTAATAACTACCTATATAATTACCTGCTGAGCAGTGGACCTGTGGAATACTCTTCTTCAATATAAATGCTATTGTCTACTTCTAATGTGCCAAGTTAAACTTAAACCTATGCTTCTTCCAGATGGAGGAGTCAGACAAACCAGACATCCTGTTGCTCTTGTCATGGTGATCAACAGAGGCACTACAAGTCCGGCTCATCTCAATCCTGCTAGCACTGCTATTGTTGTGGAAGATGATGTTGTGATGAGGGATATCCCCAGGTTTACAGATAAACCACTATAACCATGCCTACTCAATCTCAAAAATGACCTGTTACAGCCACGCACATACATGAGTCTCTCTTCATACAGAATGTATGTGTTTGTAGTGCAGAGTATCGTGACTCGAATGTCGAATGTGTTCTAATTCACTTTCAGTCTGATGCATGGTTTATATATTTTTTGGAATTATATATTTTTTAGGGCTGTGAAACAATTAATCGCGATTAATCGCATCCAAAATAAAAGTTTGTGTTCACATAATATATGTGTGTGTACTGTGCATAATTATTTTGTATATATAAATACACACACATGCATGTATATATTTAAGAAGTTTTATTTATTTATACATAAAATATTTATATTTATATATAATACAAATTATATATACAGTATATTTAAGCAAATATTTCTTAAATATATACATGCATGTGTGTGTATTTTATATAAACAGTGTACTCCAATATTAAATAAAATGAAATATAAACTTAAGATTGGCTTAAATATTTTGAGCTAATTAGAGTAGAATAATTGAGTATTCTGAAGTTAATTGAGTTTTACAGTGTAGATAGATTGGTTCCACAGAACCACAGCACCATATTAAAAAAGCCGTTTCAGGCCTGCAATTTCAGACAGACATTGGTTCTGTAAAACAATAATGTGCCAGCAGATTCAGACCAGACATTCATTCTGCATAACCACAGTGCCATATGTAACAGCAGTTTCAGTCCGGATGGTTCTGCAGAACCATATAAAACAGCAGTTTCAGACCAGACATTGATTCTGCAGAACCAAATGTGACAGTAATTTCAGGCCAGCAGTTTCATACCGGATGTTGATTCTGCAGACATATGTACCAGCAGTTTCAGACTGGAGGTTGATTCTGCAGAATCATCTGTAACAGCAGTTTCAGGCTAGCAGATTAAGACCAGATTCATTCTGCATAACCAGTGCCATATGTAACAGCAGTTTCAGTCCGGATGGTTCTGCAGAACCATATAAAACAGCAGTTTCAGACCAGACATTGATTCTGCAGAACCACAGCGTCATATGTAACAGCAGTTTTAGGCCAGCAGTTTCAGACCAGCAGTTTCAGACCGGACGTTGGTTCTGCAGAACCAAATGTGACAGCAGTTTCAGACCAGCAGTTTTAGACCGGACATTGGTTCTGCAGAACCATCTGTAACAGCAGTTTCAGGCCAGCAGTTTGAGGCCAGCAGTTTCAGGCCAAACGAAGCAGAACCAAATGTGACCGCTGTTTCAGGCCAGCAGTTTCAGACCGGACGTTGGTTCTGCAGAACCATCTGTAACAGTAGTCTCAGGCCAGCAGTTTCAGTTTCACATGTTCAGAGACAGAAAATAAAATTCTACAGCTGTTGTATTTGTTTTTTGTTTTTGCTGAACTTCAGCATTATCAGTTCATTAGCTTATGAGTCATACATAAGTGTTTTTTTTTTTTTAATTAGTACGTAGTATTAAACAGTGTACTCAAATATTAAAGAAAATGAAATATAAACTTAAGATTGGCTTAAATATTTTGAGCTAATTAGAGTAGAATAATTGAGTATTCTGAAGTTAATTGAGTTTTACAGTGTAGATAGATTGGTTCCACAGAACCACAGCACCATATTTAAAAGCAGTTTCAGGCCTGCAATTTCAGACAGACATTGGTTCTGTAAAACAATAATGTCCCAGCAGATTCAGACCAGACATTCATTCTGCATAACCACAGTGCCATATGTAACAGCAGTTTCAGTCCGGATGGTTCTGCAGAACCATATAAAACAGCAGTTTCAGACCAGACATTGATTCTGCAGAACCAAATGTGACAGTAATTTCAGGCCAGCAGTTTCATACCGGATGTTGATTCTGCAGACATATGTACCAGCAGTTTCAGACTGGAGGTTGATTCTGCAGAATCATCTGTAACAGCAGTTTCAGGCTAGCAGATTAAGACCAGACGTTGGTTCTGCAGAGCCACAGCGTCATAAGTAACAACAGTTTTAGGCCAACAGTTTCAGACCTTACGTTCGTTCTGCAGAACTATATTTAACAGCAGTTTCAGACCAGCAGTTTCAGACCAGCAGTTTCAGACCAGCAGTTTCAGACCAGACATTGGTACTACAGCACCATCTGTAACAGCAGTTTCATACCAGATGTTGGTTCTGTAGAATCATCTGTAACAGCAGTTTCATACCAGATGTTGGTTCTGTAGAATCATCTGTAACAGCAGTTTCAGGCCAGCAGTTTCAGACCAGATGTTGGTTCTGCAGAACTACAGCACCAAATGTAACAGCAGTTTCAGGCCAGCATTTTCAGACTGGACACTGGTTCTGCAGAACCATAAAGTATGTAACAGGAGTTTGGATTAAGATTAGGTTTAGGATTAAGATTAGGATTAAGATTCCAAGATTAAGATTCCATTAAAATCATCAATTTGTGGGGTAGGATAGGAGTCAAATTTGGACACTGAATTCAGGGGTCGTATGCATGAAGCCACTCATGCATTAACATTTTCTGTCAAAATTCTAAGAATGACATAATTTTACTCTTATTAGACTTAAGAATAATTGTGATTCATAAAGGTTCCTATGTGTTAAGACAAGGGGTCCGTTCTTCGTACGTTGCTTAAAGCTTGACACATGACATGAACATAGCTTGACTAAAAGCCATGTACTAAAATTGAACATGAACAGAACTCACCAGCAACAGAATACAGATAAAAAATCAAGACAAGAGACAAAGTTCACAGGAGGGCTATACACAAAGACCAATGACTAACAAAAAACACATGCGAATAATCATGACAATAAACTAATCACAAAACAGAACACAGAAACACACATGAGGTCACATGAGGGCAAGGAATCACATTTCAGTCACCATGACTGTGAGAATTATCCAAAATAAGACATGAAAACCTGAAAAAAACTAAAAAAACAGTCGTGAGACCTAAAATGCTAGCTATATTTTATATAAAATTAGCCTTAGCAAGACAAATATGTCGGGTCATTTTTTTGAATTCCAAAAAAACCCCCAAAATTTCCAAACCAGAATGCTATTACCACAACACATGATTTGATACTAACTGCTGGACATTTGTTGGTGGACCAATTAAACTAAAGTAACAGTGTGAAAAGAGTTTAGTTTATTATCTTAATGTCTATATACAAAATAAGAGAGAGAGAGAGAGAGAGAGAGAGAGAGAGCAATGTATCAGTGCAATCTTGACAACATCAGCCCGTGCTGTCAGCTTTAGCGGCCATGTTTATAAGATGTATTATGAGAGTTTATACTGCTGCTTTATCTCCTTTGAGCAAGGGCCATAATAATCCAATTCTGTGTTATGATCATAGTCAGAAAATAACTGCGTCCCCTTCCTCTTGTTTTGATTCAGATTGGATAAAACTGGCACACAGTTTCCAGTGTTGCCGTGTGTGTAATTACATGGTAGATGGTGCTAATTAAACAACAGCAAGACCGCTGAACACACTGCTTTAGATAGTATGACACACTGCTGGAAGGCTTAAAATAAAACAAAGGAAACAAACAGAGTGCTGATGTTGTAATCTGTAGCGGACAAAAGCTCATTTATGTTTCTTGGTGGTATAATGCAAATGTATATAATTTTAAGATGAGCAGATGCAAAATTACTTTGTGGGATATTACTTACTTATGTACTTAAAGGTGCCTTATGTAAAAATTGAGGTAAAAATATCCAAAAAATGAGCTACACGCATCAAAAGAATGAGAAGAAATAAGGGCGATGATGTCATTAAAAAAATGTCAAGTTATAGTGCTGCAGAGATATCAACCTGAATTAGCATTAGCATTACTAGCCACGGCCCGACAGGTGTCGTAATACCAGTTTCGGCCATGGGAGGCGGTATGCCGGCAACATAACCACCAGCCAAACATGCAATACACGAATAACTCGCACGGCTTGTGGGCGTACTTGAACCTGATGTCAATCGTGTGGAAAGTAGCCTACAGCCCCACTACTACATTCAAATAAAATATGATAAAAAAGGAACAGAACCAGAGTAAACATTGGCACTGCTTTCCATCGCTGGAGACAACTAATGGACATGAAAAAAATGAGGTTTGACTTCGAACTTGCAACATTTCTTTTGGATTGGTAAGTAAGATGCTGTTAGTATTTCGTTAGAAGTTTGTTTTATATGTTTGTGTAGATTTTCGGGAAGTTATAACATAGAAATGTATCGAAGGCTGTTCGATAAACGTATATAACGTTCATAAAATACAGTATTGTAATATAGTACACATAGCACAATCTCTATTGCTCTTTTTTTCTTGCCAACTACGTGACCTATATTATGTAGCTATATTAAATGGCTTTCCTGAGGTAAATCTGACATAATTGTTCTCCAGCTGTGTTATTGACCTCTTCACGCTGATAAAAAACACTGATTGGTCTATTGGTTTATTATGTATGAGGAATACATTTTGGTAAGTTGTAGCCTAACGTTACTGTATCTTTCAGTGTTCGTGATTTTTTTACTATTAGCTAGTAGAGATGATCGGTTCACATGCGCTAGGGATCTGTCGTGTAACATTTACAAGCGCCAAAACGGTATTTATTGTTTGAATTGCATAATAAAATTGACAGAATCTGAGAGCTGAGATTTTTTTTTATATCATAACTAACCTGCTCTGTCTAGTCTGTCGGTCTCCGTGTCCTCTTTGCTTCGCGATTTTTCTGTGCATGAGAAAATTGATGTGTGGTGTGAGAGCATGTGAAAAGTGTTTGCGTGTGTCTCACGGTGAATGCGTGAGAGTTGGAAGCTCTGGTTATGTTGGCGCTAGCTTGGTCAACATCAGCGAATGCTGTCTGTCAAATTAATGTAATTCAAACTAACAATAAAAATGTAATATGAACAAAACGAATATGAACATATTCACTGGTAAAGGTGAAGGGGAGTAGCTTGAAGATATTCATACTCTAGAGTAGACCAACTCACTTTCTGGAGGTAACTTATACTGCCCCCATCTGGTATGGAATGTGGAGTATGAATTTATTTATTTTTACACAAGGCACCTTTAACATACATGCTTTTTCAGTGTATCTTTCTGTTGATTACATTGATATGCCACTAGGTGGCGACAAGTTAATCACTGAATCATCAACTCAACCAATTCATTCAAAATACTGATTAAGTCAGGAACTGTCTTTGAGTGACTCACTAAATCATTCACTTAACCAATTTGAAGAAAAATAAGTATTTCATTCAGTCGTGTGACTGTCTTTATGAGTGGGCCATTGTTCAAAAACACTGTTCCATTCAAGTTTGAAATGCTACCGTGTTAAAAATAATATGTAATATGCATGTTTTTTATACTATTCTACGCATTGTTTTGGTCCCCATTAACTTCCATAGTGAAACCATTGTTCAGAATACTTTCTTTCGTGTTCTGCAGAAGAAAGAGTGTCATTCAAATTTGGAATGAAATGAGAGTAAAATATGACAGTTTTTTTAAATGTCCATTTATTTTGCCGGCCGAAAATAAAAGCATATTAAAATCATCATATTCACAAAGTTGCATCATTTTATTTTGCCAGCAAAATCATTGCAAATATTTGATGCATCACCCCAGCCCTAGTTGTGTTCTGTGTACAACTATATAATATCAGTTCCAAGCAGATTGTAAAATGGTGTGTGTGTGTGTGTGTCTCCATTTGCTTCCCCTTTGTAATCTTTAAAGCCACTTAGTGTCTTGTCATTTAATCTCCCCGGGCTGTTGGACCTTATCTGTCCATTATGTCTCCACTCAGACTCCAATTGTCCCTTGCGGTGTGGCCTCTAGTTGTGTCCATCTAACTATCTCAAAATCCAGTGTGCAAGCTTCCCTGCCTCTAAATGCTGCTGTGATTGTACTATAGATATATTGCATTATATGACCAAAATGATACATATCACAATCTCACAAATAATCTATATGAAGAATGTTTATTAGCTACTGAATAGACAAAATCTGTCTGGCACACAGATTATCATTAAATTTTGACTGCTGGCAAAGAAACCATTTGATTGCTCTGCTCTGAGATGCGAACTGCCAGCATCATGACTGTGTAACGTTATAGCTCTGTTATCGTAACCTGATGCGTCTCATCATCTTTAATGAAAGAGATGACAGACAAATTCTCCAATGTTCAGGGGGTTTTTTTTCTCCCAGCATGTCATTTTTAAAAAAATGCAGTTTAAAACGACCTCTGGACGGCCCCTGAGGTGTCCAAGCATTTGTCTTAACCATCTGGTGCTGTACGGTCATTTTTTACGTTTTTTGTTTTGTTTTTTTAATTTTTTACTTCATCGGAATGATAAGAAACTTGGTAAAGGTGTTGGCACTTGCTATGTGAAAACGCATACACACACACACACAAAAAAATCATGGACATAAAAAAATTGTCACATGTATTGTTTAGAAATGAATGGGAGATGAATTTCATGTAGTGAAAGAGTAACTTTTAGAATAAAACATTCTGGAAAATATATATTTCATTTAAAATTTTAAAATATTGTACATTTTTCATAATAATACTTACATTTCTCTACCTTTTATTTAGTTTCACTTTTATTTCACTTCAGCAATAATCTGCCAATCTCTTCTTTAAAAAGATATCATATTTAAGTCTATGATCCAAAGCATTCAAGATTGACAACATTTTAAGGTTTCAAAAAGTGGTTGACAGGTAATAAATGGATCATAACTATTCCATAAATATAATTTAGTACCATAAAATCCCCTAAAAATACAAAATATTAAATAAAAAACATTATCAAACTAAAATATAGTACATTTGTTTAATTGAAATAATAATAATAATAATTTAAAAAAAAACTGTAATTTTTGACTGTTAAAGGGATGGTGAGAAGTCAAAAATGAAAGGTTTGCTATCATTTACTCACCCTCATCAGAACCCGTACAAGTTTCTTTCTTCTTTGGAAGACAAATAGAGATGTTAGGCAGAATGTTTAGCTGCTCTATTCCACACAATGGAAGTGAATGCTGACCAAGATTTTTAATGAATATAGTGAATATTACACACACAAAGCTTTAGAAAACTTGGAATGTAGTATACAAATGGTATGAATGGTCTTCTGAATGGGTTTCTTGCTATTATTCTTTTTTTGCTGCTTTTAATATGCAAAAAAAAAGAACATGATGGTCACATCTACTTTTCATTGTATGGAAGAAAGCCGCTCAGACATTCTGCAATGCAAAAACCACTGTATTATAACAGACGTCAAATACGAAATTCAGTGGAAAGACAAGAAGTATATCCTAACCAGTATTTATTTAGATTTACTCTTTTAAAAAAAAAATGCTGTAGCCGTCATCTTATTCATTTAATCTTTAATCTAATTTGACAGGAGTTTACCTTTTGATGTGCTATTTACAAACAAAGTTGATCATATGACTATAGGCCTATATTCTTCATATAGGCCTACTGTAGTCATAATAGTATAATATATAGCCTATATTTCAAGTTTAAGTTGCTTATTTGACTTTAAATGTTAAAATCATACTTCATAGTTAATGTGATGAACTGCTCCTGTTCATACACTGCATACGTGTGTATTAATCTGTTTCAGTCATTTTACTTTTACCAGGGCTGCCAACTTTTGAGTTTAGCTTGGAGTGAGAATTTCTTTTCTTTTTTTAAAAACAAATATTGCATCACAATAAGTGTAATTGTGATTGTCAAAACATTTGATAACTAAATTGAATTTTATGCAGTTTAGTGACAACATGTTACAATGTTTACATTGTACAATGACTAGGATACAGTTTTTATTATTGCTTGACAAAAATTTCAAGATTTCAATTCCATTCTTGTGATTTGATTCCGATTTTGATTCAATATTGACTAATTTGGAATGGATACATGTTTATTTTAAATTTTATTTAAAAAAATATTCTCACCTAATGCTGTAAACATAGAGGGCCCAATCTGCTGGTATTTTTAAAGGTTAAAAATAACAAATTAAATTAAATATAATGCAGTTTTTGTTATAATAACAATTATTTAATGACATAAGTAAAAATATAATAAAAATGTAATATAGTGCTCAGCAAAATCTCCTCTCTAGCTATTTTTTCTATTCAATTAACATGCTATGGTCATTAAATGGCTTTCCTGAGGTAAATGTAAGGTTATGTGACATAATTGTTCTCCTGCTGTTATATTAACCTCTTTCTGTGGTTGAAAAACACTAATTGGCCGATATTATGTATACTTTCGGTAAGTTGTACTGCATCTTTAAATAAAAAAGTAACAGATGATCGGTTCACGTGCACTTGAACTGAGGCGCTCAGCGATCTGTCACGTCACATTTACAAGCGCCAAACGTATTTTTGTCTGAATTTCGTAATAAAATTGACGGAATCTAAGAGCTGAGAATTAGTTTAATATTAAAAGTACCTCTTTGCTCCGCAATTTTTCTGTGCGTGCGAAAATGGATGTGTGGCGTGAGAGCGTGTGAAAAGTGTCAATTGCGTGAGTCTCACGCTCAATGCGTGAGAGTTGGCAAGCCCTGCTTTTACCATTCACCTGCCACATTTATGACCGTCAGCAGAGGCAGAGTAATGACGGTGAATACAAAAACACATGAACAAAGATAGCCTACTTTTGATGGCATTTGATCCATATCAGGTCCCACAAAAATGTTATAAACAGATCTCAAATTTGCAATCTATCTGCAATCATTTATTCTTTGTTAAATATTGCAGATGATGGGTAACATACAACAGTTCAATAAAAATACTATAATGCCGAGTGACTTGTATTTTAGACATAATATCACTGTTAGTTTTTAAATTTTTACTCCGCCAACAGTCAAAGCAGAAATCAGCACTTTTGAACGAATCCTTTGAATGAATGATTTGATTACTCAGTTGTAATCAGTCACTTGTCGCCACCTACTGGTGTAACCTGGAAAAACAGTCACTGAAATATCTCCCAATAGGCCCTACTAGTAAACTTGCGCTAAACATATTCCTGTAATACTGGAGGCTGCAATTTCAGGACCACAGTTTTTTTTGTGACAGCGCCCCCTAGCCAATACTCCAACAGAGTAGACCTGGGTTGCGTTCAGCCCCGACAAAACGTTGCACAACGTTTTTTAAACAGAAACGGTGATGCGTTGAACACACTGTTCTGATGACGCAAGAGTTGCAACTATGGCAGCTGAGAAGGCCATTCTTTGTGTTCTTTGTGAAGAATTTTCGGAGCCTGATGAAGTCGATATAAATATGTGTTTAATACTACAAAATATGCCCGATGTTACAGTTACTGCACTTGCCGCCCAGAACAAAAGAGAACATCCCAATCGAGTGAAGGGATTGCTGTAACTGAAATGGAAGCACACATCTTACCTAATTCAGACTAAAACACATCTATTTAGCCTCACATATTGACTTTATTTGTAGTTCATACTGTTTTAATACCCTGTATTTTCTTTCTCATTTTTAGGAAAAGCACTTAATTACCATTGTTTATTTCTATACCAAATGTCATACACTTGCAATGAAGCTAAAAATATAAACAACTACATCATTATGTTGATATCCTATATTTTTACAATAAAACTTACGACAAACATGTATTCTAATATCCTCAGTTGTTGCGTATACCGAGCTGCATCGAACACATTTGTAAATTACTTTCCTTGAACCCATTGTGCGAGTTCACTTTAATACCGCGTGCTTCATATACATGTTGCTGCTGATTGGACTGCAGTTCTGACACACCCACCAAACAAGAGAAAACGTATTTCAAACCCCGTTGCACACCGGTGCACGCCGTTTCCAGGAAACATGACGTTCAACCCGGAAACCGTAGCAAAATGTTGCGCACCGTTTTGAACTTGAACGTGCCCCTGTATTAATATTTCAATAGGGTTACCAACGGAAGTGTTTAGGTTTAGGGGTTGGTTAGGGCAATATATAAATTTAATTTAAATAATTAAACAACTAAATCATTCCTGAAAATTAATAATACAAATACAGAATTGAATAGTAAGTGCTCTAAAATAGTATAAACTGCAAGTACAAAAAAACGTCAGATCGTATAAATGCGGTCCTAGTGGTCCTAAAACTCTAGCCTCGGGTATTGCAGGAATACCCATACAGACATGATAGATCCATCGATCAAGCTTCATCAGAAGAAGACAAATTCATGTTAAAAAAGATGACCAAACAGAAGCTGTTTAGTTGTCTTTAGCTTAATTTTACACACCACTAGAGGCTTCAAATCTCTTCCCAGGATTCACAAGGTTAAACACTAGCATATTTATCCGTGTCTTTTGAGCATATTTCACACTCCATAGATCGGATGCCGAATGTATAGAGCAAACTGATTGACATTTTCCTCGCTGAAGGGATTATACAAGTTTTTTAAAAGGTGACTCGGTGAGGGGCGGAAGCTAGAGCGAAAACAAACAGATTACAACAAAGAGCAGCCTTCTACCACAGCTATAAAACACCACAGCAGGTGAGGTAAAAGCCCATCTCATTAAAAGCTGCCAGATCGCCTGCAATCCCAGAATTGTCCATTAAAATGATTAAAGGGAACCTGGAGACTGCAGGCAGTGGGGGTCTGCCAGGGAGCAAAGAGCATTGCTCGGATGTGTGGCGAGCACTGAAGACATCACTGTTATGGACCAGGTATTTCATATCCATATGATCCTGTTGCATTGATGGTGAAAATTTACCACTGTACGTGTGAGCAGTATTGGGGATACAAGTGTTAAAAGGAATGCAGTTACAGCTGTGCACGTTACAATTTGATTTTTTTTTTTTTTTTCAAGTAATGCGTAGACTTATGTGTTGTTAGATTCACACATGTCATTCTAATATCTTTATAAATCATTAACAGATAACTTTAATATTTATTGTAGGGGGAGATATGGGAGTGTTGTAACTTGGGGTCAGTTATGACACTGTCAGATTGAGTCAGAAAAGAGCTGTGGTGATGTTAACAGTATCATACACTCACCACGTGACTGTGATTTTCAGGGAAGAAAGTAACATCTTTTATCAAGATTATTTTTTGGATACAATTTTTAGATGCAATTATTTGATATAGATAACTGACAATTCTCTGGTTTAATTTGATGCTTTGCATTCATGCTAACTTCAAACCCACATGGTAAAACGGTTTGCAATGTTATGGTTGTTTGAGGTGGAGATTGTTGTAACAGTTACAACCAACCCCTTATGATAATTCCAATGGGTCCAGTTATAAATCCAGTTACCAATCAAATCCATTGAGGGATCTGCCTCAATTGAGCACATATGTTTTTTTGGACACATTTTTAGAATTTATGCACATCTTGGTGTTTTCATTCAGTGTTTTTTTTTAATGTGATATCACAAAATTCACATAACAATAGGTTTTACAATACAATTTACAAAATACAAAATAAAATTTGTGTCACTTTAAATGGTTCACTTTATTCAAAACGGATTATTCTTTGTTCTTCAATGAAGTTCTTGCATAAATTAGACAGTGTGGATATTATTTCAGAAAATGGCCTCTCATCTATCCCCAGCTATAATGTTGTTAGGTTTTAACAACGGAACTCATTGTATTTGTCATTAACTCGCATAATCTGTGATTGTGTAGTACATGTCCAGTCCAAGTGAGTTGTATTTGTAGTAGACAAATGTGGCTACCATGTATCAAAGTTTGAGAGATATAGCACAAACAACCTTTGAGTCACTGATGCTCAAACAAAAAGTGTTACTTCCATCCCCGGTCTCCCTCTATTTATTTATTGCCAAGTATAATTGATATAATCTCCATCGGGAGTGATTTGAGCGCTTGAAAAGAAAGCTCCACTAGATTAATCCTCACTCACGATTAGTGGAGTAGTAGCCTATATTTTGAAAGGTTTGCATGAGCGCGAGATAACAGAAGTATTCCTGGGCTTTAAATATATACTAATTTATGCAAAATTGGCTTTGTAAAAAATGGTTGCAAGTCAACAGGAGAGAAGTCTCAGTCAGTGGATGGCAATGAAAAGTCAGAGTAACACATGTGTTCTGTAAAAAGAAACAAGTATTAATGTTAAATGTTAATGTTAACTAAAATGTTAATGTAACATAATGAGTAGCGTTACTTTAAAAGTAACATTCCCCAACACTGCTTGTGAGATTATAACAAAATTGAATAGCTTTCAGTAAGTTTTTTAGGATTGCGTGTTTACCCAGGAGACAAATATGCATGTCCTCCGATGAACTGAAAGTCAACAATGTGGTTCTTTTTTCTGTTGTCTACAGACACAATCTGCAAACATAACAAGATCAGAAGCCTTTGCTGGTTCCCTGATCTACCGCAGGTGACCCTGAAATGGAAAACGCTGAAGTGTTACAGAGCTGGTTACCCACATTTGACTTGTTCACCTTGAACAAGGCTTACAATGTTCCTATGGTGAAAACAGACGAGTCTGCTATTGCCTGTGACCTTGGTAATGAAAGCCAGTGTCTCTCCACTACCCTGTTAAATAGGAATGATGCACATACAGAAGATTAGAGTGAAATTACCCTGGAGGAGCATTTACAGATAATTATATCTTATTAATTATTAAGGCAAGCATCACTGTTATTGCTCGTGCTTACCTGAGTCATACACGTGGGATGCAAATATCATAGAGACTTTGGGGGTGGGCTCTTTAGACCAATAAGAAACCAACAAAATGCCCCAGCAACCACATAGAACACCATTCCGATTAAAACGTGTAGAATGTATAATGGTGTCAATCTGCAGGCAAGTATTTCTTTTCATAATCTAGTTGGAGGGAGTTACAACTCATTTAATTAACGTTCGAGTGCATATGCACCCAGGACCCAGTCGGTGCCAACAAACAAATTAATTTCGTTGAAATGATCATCTGGGCTGGGCCACCATAAGTGTTAGATGCAGTATGAAATTACATTCTCAGTACCCTACAAATCCACCAATCAAGACACTCGTGTACAATCCTCTAGCATATTAATACAGGCCGAACAATGAAAACAACGTACAAATGATATCAGTTTGACTGAAGAGTTGCATACTGATTAAAGCTGCAGTACTTTTTTTTTTGTCTTGAACTTTTTCTGTATTAAATAATAATCAATATAACACTATTTTTTAATGAGTGGCTTCTAACATGCTGTCATGATGCTAATGTTAACAGGTGACTTGAGGTGTAGCTCTCATTCACGTCCAAAGGTAATACTTTAAAAGGGTTAGGTGTTTGTTTGAATGTTAATAGTGATGATAGTCTTATCAAGCACTAAAGATTGAAGACTCTATTATATTTGTGTTTAGAAAAAAAAAGTACAGAATTCGAATGATGTTCGCTAAATTCAGAAAGCGGTTCTCATATGCTTCTGCAAAATCGCAGAGCGGCAACACCACTCCTGAATTTACAGCGCAAAACTGACCACCCTGATACAGAACGAATGACTACTGAACTGGTTTTACAGCGCTCCCAGTGTATCCAACTTCCAGACCAATGACTCTTTTGAGTTGGTTCTTTTTAGTGAATCAAAAACATCCAGCGCAAACAATGGCTGCATTCGAAATCGCATTCTTCCTTACTATATAGTAGGTGAAAAACAGTATGTGACAAAAGAAGTTTGTCCGAATTCACAGTACTCATTATAGGCAAAAAGTACCCAGATGACCTACTTCTACTAGTGAGATTCTGGAGTGTGCATAAGATGGATACTTTACTATCCCATGAGGCCACTGGAGATTTATGAATGGAGGTGAAGCGACACTGACATTACGTCACAAGATAATGACAACATGGCGAATGTAGTGCATCCAGATTACATTCATACTACACACACTCAAACAATATAGAACATACTTTTTAGCGGTCGTGAAGTACTTATTCAAACCTACTCTAGAGAGTATGCAATTTCGGAAGCAGCCAATGTAGTTTGATTCCCAAACGAATGACTCTTTTGAGTCGGTTCTTTTTAGTGAATCAAACATGTGTTGTTCATTTGACAAAATGTAGTTAAAGACGTGTATTACTGTACGTGTTTTGTCAGTAGTATTTTATAAATTTGAACGAATGAAAAAATACATTTTTATTATTGAAATGATCTTATTTCACAGTGGAATTGCATTTATTTTTTCCAAATATTAATAAAGTAATAAAACACACGCTAATGGAACCGTTAAGGTGAACTGAAACCTGAACTGGAATCATTAAATTCTTTATGATTCTCATCCCTAATAAGTGATTCAGTTCTAGTCTCTATATGACATCACAACGGATTTCATCACATCTCCAACCTGTGCTCTGGCAGTGATCTCTTTATTCATAGATGATTGAACTGCTGAGTACAGCAGACTGCAGTTTCTTCTGACAGCAACACTGTGACAGTGATAAAATCCTTTTCAAATAATTTAATAGCCTAGAGCATTCTCCTGTTTCTCAGCAAATATGATTTGGATAAAGACACAGTTAAAATAAAGAATATGATGTATTATATAGATAACTCACTCAGATCTCAGGGTTCATATCTTGATATATACCATTCCTGCAGTTGCCAGCACAGATTTTCCGGGAGAGATTTATCAGAAGTGGCAAGGAGGGTATTCATATTTCTTGGCTTCAAACACTATTTGCTGATGTTGAATCACTTTGAACTGATAAATTAGCCCCTGAACCCATATGGCGACAAGATTGATGGAAAGCGAATGTCATTCACTTTTTCTTTCTCAATTACAGATCTTTAAAGAGGTTAGATTGAGTATCTCAGCTTTATGGCCTACATTTGTTTAACATTTTTAGTTTATATGTCATTCAGTAGTCAAGTAAACTAGAAATTCACTGTAAAACCAGTGAGCATCAGGCCTTCACTATAGTCACTTACCAGAAATGCCATCAGAAGTAAAGGATGAGAGCAAGTTTATGCCAGTGAATTAACAGCTACAATGAAGCTGCACGATAAACAAACAAATGAGGTACGTTACACGGCAGTGTTGTTCATAAATACGGGCTACGTTTTAATGCACAGCCTCGTAATCCTGTCACAGTTAATTAAGTCATCAGTGTCCCAGTGTTTAGTGGATCAAGGCCCTTCTGTATATAGCCTTTCTAATAGTTATGTTCAGTTTGGTTTCATTGTCACTTGCCGCGTCCCAATTTGCCTACTTATACTATGCCCTGAAAATATGTTCTGTTCTTGTGAAGAAAAAGTACATACTTTTGAGTGTGTATCAGAAGAGTAGACAAGCTTTGGGACATAATACTTCCTCATAAGTGCGTCTTTAACGGACAGCTCGGTCGCTTAGTTATGTGCATCCTGTCACCATTTAAACTGCCCTGTCAATCATCTTGTCACAGTTAAAATCCTCCACATTTAATTGAATTCAATTTCCTACCATTTCGGAGAGGAATGTAGTAGCAAGTTGAACTGCCTGTCGTGAGTCTTTCATGCAGAGAACTCCCCTCATGTGTTTGCAATTTGCATAATGATGCATTTAAAAGTTAATGACCAAATATATCTTTACAAAAGTTCACAATGCTGTTGCAGATTACATTTAATGTCGATAGGTTAGATACTGATTATCAATCACTCAATCACTCAAATCCCTTTTATCTAAACCCTTTCAACTTAACCGTTGGACTTGCACATCCACCATGTTTGTAGTTTTTTAACACTTTTTATTTGTGTTTGTAGTTCCAATTGAATCCTCATCCAACACACAATGGGTTGAGGGCAATAGTAGCCATTAGAGTGTGCATGGGTCTGCACTTTGTATTCTAACCGGAAAAAAATAGACAATCCGGGTATCTTTGGAATACTCATTTCAAAATGCTATGCTTTGGGACACACTCATTCTAATTTCAAATACTATTTAGCACAGATAGTATGCGAATTGGGACGCAACAATTGTCTTCTGTTCCTGTTCAGCCTGTCTTAGTTCTCTAGTCAGTGTTCCTTTGTTCTCATTTTCCCGCCACTAGTTAGTCTCCTTGGTTACTCATTAATTAGATCACACCTGCTAGTATTCAGTTCGTTATCTTGTATAAACCTTCCAGTTCAGGCTACATTTACACATGGCTGGTTATTTTCATAAACGGACATTTCACCCTCTCCGTTTTCAAAAATAACATTGTGTACACCTGTCAGATTTCAGAAAAGTGTTCGTTTACACGAACCCGTGTATATATGCCGTCAAGAGCATGCCAAACCTGTAGGTGGCAGTGTAACGAGAAGCTCAAGCCCACGTTAGCAGAAGTTAGAGGAGTTGTTGCAAAATTGCTGACCTCCGAGCACTCATTCGTCTCTGCTCCTCGACATAATAGAGCAGCTGTATTTGTAAATGCAAACAGACGAAAAGGGTTTGCACCAACATAAATGCGACTGCTACTCTGAATGCATCCACGATCACCATAGCCAAATGAAAATGTAAACATAGGTCGCACTTTTGACTCAGGTGCAAGTTCTGTCGCATACTGTGACGTCGGCTGCCTAAAACTCTGTTTTTCTCAGTTTAAATGCAAACGTGCAAACAAAGTTTTCCCAAATCTCCACTCTGGCCGGAGTTTTTAGAAAGAATCGTTTTCAGAGGCGAATTCTTCGTTTGCGTGTAAACGAAGGGCACAAACGAAGGGAAATAACCATGTACGTATTGTTTGGGCATGGCACATGGCATGACTACCATTTCATCCTTTCATCCAAATCTTCATCATCATCGGATCGTGAATCTGCAAATCACACAGAAATGAATCGTTTATTTGACATGTGAATCATTTTTTAAATGAACTGATTCAATTAATTGTATTGGATTCTTTTCACTGTACAACTTGGATACAACAAAATGTAAGAAAAAAATTACTTGTTATCCAAAAAAACTACTGGAAAGTACTGTAAGTTATTAGCATTGCTACTTTTAGTTAGTTAGCCTACTCCCCAAAACTGAGCACCAGCAGTGCAAGCAACATGCAGATAAACTAATATTCATGATTTTCTACCTGCATGGCCGCAACAGTCATTACCAGAACTAAACAGCAAGAAAACTCAGAGTTCTGATTTCAAAAGAGCCCAAGAGAGTGATGAATGGAAACAGGACAAAAATACAATATCTCTTCCCACAGTCACTCGCTGCCCTGGGTTCTACTAATCCAAGCAGAAATGGGCACAAATGCTCTTAAATTGACATTCCACGTGTGCCAGTAAGCCCTCCAGAAAAGCACAGGATTTCTTAGGCCTCTTCAAAACTCTCAGTGCTGCCTATGGATATCCTGCAGTGGCAGGCGTTGAAAAGCAAGATGATAGACGCTGCACCTGTGGGTTTCTTCCCACGTGGGTCGGGTACCTCGGGGAGATTATTTTTTTTGACTGTCACTCTTATTACCTGTCAGCTTAATTTTTTCATCCAATTTCACTGGCCCAATTTTCCACCTCCACAGAAGTAAACATCAGTAGACATACAGAGAGAAAAGCTGGAAGGTCCAGTAATTGATAAAGAATTATTTTTCGGCTTTTCAGTCAGACATTTTTAAAACTGGCCTCTCAAAGGGTTATGAGTAATGATGAGCTGAACTTGCCATTTGGCGTACAGAATGGGAGAAATAATTAGGGGATCGTATTACATCTGGGAATTACTATGCCCTACTCTTTCAGGTCCTGTCATCCCAGCAATATCAGGCCACTTTGACACCCTAGGGAGGGCCATTGAAAAAATATAGAAATAAGAGAACATCTGATATATATAAGATTAAGGGCTCAAAGTAATCCGTTCTCTCTCTTTCTTTCTCCCCAGCATGAGAAGTCTCAGTTTTGAGGTATCGGATTATTATCTGAGGTCTTCTCGTATGCAGTCGCCGATGACATCATGACACCGGCCCTTAGACAAGATGGGGATCTTATTTGTCCTCATAAAACTTTCAGGGCCTTATCTGGGCTTCCAACTAGAAAATTATGACCAAGATGTGATGGTCACGAATGGAAAATTTAGTGTGTCTGTGAAAAAAAAAAAAAAGGTTATGAGATGAATTACCTGTCCAGCAGTCATGCATTCGGAGTGCTCCCAGATAAAAATGGTTGGAAAAGAAAGGCGAAGACAACCCTGAGAGCGATGTAGAGTACCTATTTTCATGCATAATTGATGCCTTATCAGTGTCTCCATCCCCAATGTACCAGCCTTTCTGATAAGTCTGGCAGCTTAGATGTGCCCATAGCCACACACCAGCTGCTCGGTCAGCCCTGAGATGGATCAAATGTTCGACATTGCACTCCGATTACCACACTGGTACTGTCAGTGTGTGTGTGTGTGTGTGACACACTGTTGAAGCCAATGCTTAACTTGGTTCAGCTGTGAATTGCATTTGTCTGGACAACTTCAGACGCAGTGAAGCTGAATTAGATGAGGTCTCCTGACTTGATTCACTTTGATAAGCAAACCTTGCTTTTGCTTCTTACGCACATGAAAGACACAAAGTCATTTCACAGTTGTTTCACGAAACATCGACTGTAGAAAAATGAAGCAGTAATGAGGAATGTTCAGATGTAAAGTTGGTATGGCTTTGCCTTTGTCTGCTTTGAATTAGGAGAAGGAAATAACAGCATGCCAAGTATCTACATTATTCAGGTATCTAGTTAACTGCAATGTGTGATCATTTCAAGTCTCTCTGTTGGCAGTGCCCGACTTACCATCTGAGATAATACCAACTTTAATTGCCCTCGCTGTGTCAGTTAAAATCGTCTGAATGTCAGAATTTTAAATCAAGCAGTTAGAACATAAAATGGAGCATTTTAATAATATTTTATTGATAATTATTAGTGTAGTAATTGTTATTATATTATATTATATTATATTATATTATAAAAACATTTTATATGTAACTCATCTCAAACCATTTGTGGACATGGACTTTAAAATAAATGTATTGATAATTATTAGGGATTTATTAGTTATTATTAGTAGGCAATTCATATTATTGCTTTCTACTTAAATATTTAAGTGTATTATTATTATTATTATCCCAAACCATTTGTAGACATGAATTCATTCCTAAAATCATGCAACTTTTTGCGGAGAGGTTTTACTTTTCTAAATGATCAGAGGATTTTCACCTGACAAGTAATAATAATAATAAAAACCATTCATGACAGATGTTCCTTTTAAACTGACAGCGCAGCCTAATGGGATACATTGGGTGTTTCTCCTTAAAGTATTATAATAGTTTTCACAAAATTTACACAACAGGTGGCTACCCTTAACTTTTACATATTTTTTTTATGGATTAAACACCATTACCTTGAACTTGCCATTATGTAATCAAAGGCAAATATGTAAAAATCTGTTAACTCAGACGTAAAACATGGGCAAAATGTTGGTCACGCGGCATGACGGGAAAATAAAAGAAAACAATTACAGCGGAAATTTGAGGTCGGTAAAAAGGTCAGTCAGAGTGACAGATACACTCTCGTCCACAGCCTGTGCACTCCAGCGAGTGAGGGAAAAAAGAAATAAAACACTAGAATATGGGGAAATTAAACTTCAAGCAAAAAAATAAATAAAAATCACATAAATCTTTACACTGCAATCACTGAATTTCTTAAAAATATATATGTATTTTTCTATTGAAAGATGAGTGAGATCTTTTCACAGAATTTCATGCAAGTTCCTCTCAAGAACTGCTTTGAGTGTTGTAGACTCAGGAGATGCCCCCTCTTTGATTTCTATAGACACATTGTGAGCGTTGAAGAGGTTTGTTGCTTTGTTCTTGCCTGAGAATGCAGCGTGGGTGTCATTTCTGCATGCATTAATGGTATTCATGTAACCTCAAAGTCATCCTTTACCTTGAGTATATTGTGTATGTGTTAAGCATAAGGCTACCTTTTAAGAAAGCCCCATTCTTCCATGTAGGCCATATCATCTTATGTAGAATTACTGTATCTAAAAGCAAGTGATAATGTTTAAAAGCCAATTAACAGTAAACTGTTATCGTATTATTCTAAGGTGCTGCAAAAACCTAGGCCGTAATAATGATAGTAATTAACCCTAACCCTAACCCTTTTTTTGAATACCTAGTATAAAGATAAAAACTGGAAGTAATACTTTTGTGTTATCTACCGGTGTTTTAATTGCATATATCTTCCTTTTGCTCATATATTAAGTGGTACTGTCACTCTAATCATAGTATAATAAAGAGGACTTGCCACACAGTGTCCTCATCACTACATCCTTTATTGTACACATTTTTATTGATTTCTGTACGTTTAGAGCATTTAGCATGTACTGTATGAAAAGAAAAGGTACACTTTTGAAGAGTATTAATGTGCAAGTGTTGTTCATCTGTGGATGGTAACTCATCTCATTGACAAACAGAACTGCAGGTAGAACAATCTCAAATGCTACGAAGATCTTGTGAGGTAAAGGAAGACACACTTACTGTAGAGATGGTAAGAAATAAAGAAAGAAAGTCCAAAAAGGAAGAGAAGGAAAAACCCAGGAAGGAAGAAGGAAAGTACACAGGAAGAAAGGAAGGAAGGACACAAAGGAAGGAAGGAACAAATGAATGAACAAAAGGACAAATGACTGAAGTAAAGAATGAAAAAGGAGGAAGGGAAGGAATATTACAAAGGAAGGAAGGAAGGAAGGAAGGAAAACAAGGAGGAAGAATGAAAGGGAGGAAATGAAGGAAGATTACAAAGGAAGGAAGGACACAAAGAAAGTAAAGAAAAACAGGACGGAAGAATGAAAAAAGAGGAAAGGAAGGAAGGAAGGAAGGAAGGAAGGAAGAACACGAAGGAAGTGCAGAAAAACAGGAAGGAAGAATGAAATAGGAGTAAAGGAAGAAAGATTACAAAGGCAGTAAGTAAGGAAGGAAGGAAGTGCAGAAAAACAGGAAGGAATGAACGAAGGAAGGAATAGGGAAAGAAAGCACACGAGATGGAAAAAGGAAGGGAAAACAAGAAAGAATTTTAGGAGTACACAAAAAGGAAGGGAAGAAAAATAGAAGAACAAGGAGGCAGGAAAAGAAGAAAGATCACAACGAAAACAAGGAAGAAAAAAGAAAATAAGAAGGAGAGAACATAGGAAGGAAGTGTTAGGGGTTAACAGTTTAGGACCCATTGACCAGATGTTTGAAAGAAGACCCGGAGTCAGAATTATAAAAAATGTAAGAAAAGTTTTACTGAAGATAGTTTGCAGTTTCATGAGCAGAAGTCTGCTTCAAGACTCACACAGGAGTTCGTAGGCCGCCCTGCTTACAGTTACAAAGATCACAGCAGTTATACCATTTCCAAGGTCTAAGCTACGTCATTGCTTACAGGTTGAATGATTCTAATTGGCTAAGAAATTGATAAACATAGTAATTTTCCACACATATACAGATAGACTGAAGCATATCTCCATCGATTATGCGGCTGACACTCAGACCCTGAAGTTAGACACATCGTGACCTTCCAGGTCGCAGATTTGGGTTGCTGGGTGCCAACATGTCCCGAACAACAACTCAGTCAATCTCCAATAATGCCAGTGGTTCCTTAACCTGTAAGCAAGAAGACTAACACACACACCGACACACAGCTTTTCCAAGGTCGGGTTTGGCCAGGCTCTAACTATAAACAGGAGAGTCGTCTCAAAACATCAAGATAATGCGTTCTTTCTCAAGGAGAGCTACACTTTAGTCTAAGTAAGGCTTTAACAAAGAAATAGTCCCTTAAACTATAGACTTCAATGACCCCTATGTGTTTTAACATGTTGAAGACCTTTCTCAAACACAAAACATTTCCCAATTTAATTTCTTGAAGCCGGGTTAAATCAGCAAGCACTGTTACTGCATTCAGATATCAAATACTGACATTAAAGAATACATGAAAAGAACATTTCAGTAATCACACTGGTAACTTCTATAACAAAGTAAAATCTCCAGAGAAGTCATTCAACTCATTTGATATTTAGAAGGAAAAATATTGATTAATACCTTGATTATAATCACTCATTACATATACATTGAAGCAGCAGTGGATTCCAATCCACCCCCTTCAGAAGGATAGATGAATTAATGAAGGAGGGAAGGAAGGAAAAACACAAAGGAAAGAAAAAAGCACGATGAAGGAATAAAGAAACGTGAAGGGTCACTTTGAGAAATTTGTCTGTTACTGTATGAATGGAAGAATGGACAAATGAATAACCTGATCTGAATATGAAGTAAGCGAATTAACATAAGATCAATCACAGTTTTTGTTTTTGTTTTTTTTGTTCATTGTTTAAAGTCACTTATCATACATGATTGATATGAAAGTTCCACCCAGTATGTTGCAATGAATAATCTTCTCCTTACCATCTCACTCTGAGACCCTGCTGCTGAGAAACAGGGAGGTTTACATTCACGCCATGTTCTTAGCTGAAATCCTCAGTAAAAATCTCATGAATCATTTCTCATGTGTGAGTGTGGTGAGGTGAGTTAAGGATTTGTTGAAGCAAGCAACCCCACCCCCCACCCCCCACAAAAGACCTCCTTAGTTGCTATTCACAGTTTTACACTTCTAACTGTCCTAGAAATATTTTTCCACAACACATGCAAGTTACTATTTTTAATATTAATAATACACATATTGCATTTCCCACAAATATAGTAAGTAAGAGTTCGGGGCAGCATAAAGTTAAATTAACATTAGGAAAGTTCATGGGAATGGGAGTCTTGGGAGAACAGCGCGGAAGTCTTGCTGAGAGTCTTAATTAAAGATTGGTGTACTCAGGTGTGTGGCATCAACAGCTCAAGGAGAGTAAACAGCAAGCTAATACAGGCAAGGATTAAGAAGATCAGTTTCTTTATGGGAAAATGTCAGATATTTGCTATATGGACCATCCGCGGTTGCAAATCACTCTCACTTTGTAGTTTTGTTTCCGCTTGAAGGCATATCGTATTGCTGGAGGCGAGCCAAACATACGAGGAATGAGTCCTCCACACCTGTTTGCTCCTGCTAAAACATACAAATAGATTTAGAGCAATATGTATCCACGTTGTACCTAGTGCAAATGTCTCTAGCGGAAGATCAATAAAGATTAACAATGTAGAGAGGTTGAAACAGCAAGTGTCCTCGTGGGAATAAAACGCAGCCGTGTTCTCTTTGCCAACGGACATGAGTTTAACAAGCTGGCGCCGTCATGCCATTGGGTTGTCGATACTCAGGGTATTGAGGCCAGCCAGGATGACCTCCTATGAGTTTTCCTTACATCATCTCACTCTCTCGCCTGGTTCACTGTCCATTCCGGCAATGAAACCGGACACAGCAACAACGACTCGAAAAATAACTACAGAGGAACCTCTCCAACCATATCAACTAATAGGGCTGGAGGAGAACAGAGGGCTCTGCTGTCTGATGAGGTCATATCAGACTGAAGCCGACACGCACTTGTGACATATCAAGAGACATCCAGATCAAAAGCAGAGATCTGCTCTGAAGCCACCAGTCTTCAATCTTGAGGGTTGTTTCAGGCAAGCTGCTGGTTTGGCAAAGCGACTGAAGCATATAGATGTTGTGGGACTTCAAGAATAGTAATTTTCCATTCTTTTTGTCACTGTATAGTATACTGTCTTGCAGTCTTGCAGACGTGCTGTGTGTGGACAAGTGAGCAAGCTTAACCAGCCTTGCAGATGAGAAATGAAAAGTAAACATATTTTCGGGAGGAGGTGTTTATCATTGTAAGCACATTTTAATCACATTTCAAATCTGCTATCGACCATGTTTTCCTGCTACATTATGAGGCTGAGCTTTGAGTTTACTCTCTCTATCTATATTTCATCAGATCCCTCTCCTGCCCTCCTGGGCTATAAAGTGGAGTTTATATATTACCCATGATGCACCTCACTAGAACCCTGTTATTAGATTTACGCCGTTTGAAGTGGCCTCCGGGAATGTAAATTAATAGAGTGAAGGGTGGTTTGCGTCTTATATCATACTTTTTCTTCAAGACCTCCTTGACATTCAAATATTGCACTTGCATTCCTAAGATGCCACCATGTTCCTCCATGAAACATATTGTAGCTATAAACACATAATCCATAATCATCTAAAAATATCCACTTCAATTCTAGCAACTAAGGTGGAAGCTAGCAAAATAGCTTTTTTGAATACCAAGTCAACGTGTAAGATCAGAGTCAGCAATAAGTAATTTGTGAGTAAATTTCCCTCCAAAAGTGTAAATATTGTGACACTTCTGTGTGTTTGAGTATCCGGACCTGCAACAAGCAACACTGGCTCATCCAATAGCATGAGTTGGGGGTGTGGCTATCTGTATCTCAACCAGTAGTAATCAAGGTGAGTAAAGCCATGCAATTTTAAGCCATGCGTTTTTCCATGCAATGAAAGTTAATAGGGCCCAAAGCTGTTTTGAACCCCACTGACTATGATTGTATGGGCAAAAACAGTTGAAACATTCTTCAAAATATCTTCTTTTGTGCGACACAGGGGAAAAAAAGTGTCGTACAGGTTTTTAACAACATGAGGGTGAGTAATATTGACAGAATTTTCTTTTTTGTCCGAACAATCCTATTGATAGATTTTACTGTAAATCAAATAGAAAATACAAATACACAAAGTCATTCCTTTGCAGGGTAGGAACTCTGTAAATGTACATGTAGGCCTGAACAAACACACTACCTCAGTGTAGCATTATGCAAGTAGTGAAGCGTCCCACCTTAGGTGGTAGAAATCCATAGTTTAGGTTTGACTGCACCATTGCTAACAATAAAAAGTGCTTTGTTTTCCCGTTGATACCGTGTGCCATGAACCCTTGGGGGACGTGCTGAAAAGGGACTGCTTTATAGTGGATGAGAAACGGTAGCCTCCCTAAGCGTATGCCGGGGGGCCATAACCAGATGCATTATGGTGCTGCTGTATTATTTTCCTGATATAAAAGCGTGGAGGACCCATATTGATCATGGCACTCAGACGAGCCTGCTGTCTCCCCCTGGGGAACTCCAGCGTCTCTCTTTTCCGTCGCTTCTGATAAGGGGAAGATGCTCTCACTTGTGAAACACAAGAAAGCCTAGAAACACAACAGCACTGAGTAAGTGGCCCCATTTAGGTGTTGGACGCAATCCTGGCATGAAGGAACAATAAACGGAGAAGACGATGAGCCGTCTGGAGATGAAACCAGAGCCTGCATTATTGGTGAGACCACTGTTTGATCAATTCACTGCGGTAATGCCATTGCATCCCTCATTAGTGAAACTAAGTGACCACTTGATTGAGTCAAAGACAATTATGAGGTTTTGTGTAACATCTTTAATTAATTTTCACTTGTTTGAATGGGAAAACAATCAATGCAGCAGTAGGTCATGGCACTTGTAATTTTGAAATGTACACCAAACAAGACATAGTTCTACACAGAGAATCCAGTTATTGAGCTAATCCATTGATCTTATTAATCTATCCAGTCTTATTCATAACTCAGGAATTTGTCCCCCATATAAACGCAAGTGTTTTTGATACGCTTGTAATTTTAGTCGTCAACCTACCCATGTTTCATTCTCAGCCAATTGAGAAAGCCTGTAGATTTTATGGGGTTCAGCATGCTGTTTATAACACAAAAGCATAATGGGAGATTTAGCAGCACAAGGGCCTAAATCAATTCAAAATCGCAATGCAACTTTAGCACCACAGTATAGCCTCCATTCAATTAAAATCCATTCTCCATGCTAGATTAATGCTAAGAAAGGGCAATGAGCTAAAATCACACAGAAAAGAAAATGTGTCAATACTATTATCCTCACGTAGACATGGAACTTTGGTTTTCATTATAGTTTGACTGAATGAGGGCTGCCGTTCTAGCCCGTAACACTTTTTATGTACCCAAAGGAGATTGCAGACTACATGCCCAGAGGAATATCCAACAATCCTGACACATTTCTAGCAGCCTGGTCTTATAGTGTCGGCAGATGTGTGAACGTCATGATGTGCCTGATCTCCGCCAGCACCTGGTAATCCCATGGATAAATGCGGTGCATTAAAAGGTACATTAAAGCAGTGGAGAAAATAGCTCACTTTCTGAAATGTTAATGGGACCTCAGGTTATGCGTTTTTAATAAATCATAAAGCAGCCGTGGTTTCGGAAAGAAAGTGAGCGCTAGGAATTGCCCTGGCCACCTTAATTTATAATTTAATTCTTGAAAAATAGCCTCTTTACTTACCGAAACCTGTCAGTGTAGTGTTAATTGAATGCTTTGATGCTGGCATTTCATAAATGAGGAGGAATGGAATGGAGGGAAAAACATTTACAGACTTTTATTTTATCCAGGCCATGAGAAATATGTGTCATGAACAGCCTTTTTCTTATCAGGGAAACCTCCAAATTCAAGTCTTTCAGAACTTGTATTAAAGGAATACTTGTAAAGTATAAAGGAATACATGTTGTTCTTAACCTGTATGACACTATTTCTTCTGTGGAACACTGTAGAACTCTTTTCCATGCAATTACAATGAATTAGGACTAATAGTTTATGATTAACTAGTTCATGAAAGAAGTAGCAATGTCAGATTCATGAACGAATCATTCTTTTCAGTCAAATCTTTCCAATGAATCGGTTTCCGAAACTGTACGGTTCGTTCACAAATGGGACTGATCTGGTTCCTAACGAAGGGCAAGACTAGCAGTGAATAAAAACTTAATAATTTGTGTATGATTTGTTTAAAAAAAATTGACTTATCCGGTTCTATTGGAGATCAAGATTAGCTGTGAATAAAGACTTGAATTGGATCCATTCACATAAAGATGTCGTATCACTTCAGAAGACCACTTATAATGCTTTTGCATTGTTTTTGAAGTTTGAAAGTTCCTAATTCATATCCTTTTGTGTTTCGTGGAAGAACCAAAGTCATGCAGGTTAGCAATGACAAAAGGATGGGTTAATAAGACTGGGCTGTTGGGTGAACTGTACCTTTAAGAAACTAAATTTTGTCTGTTGATTTTTGAATACTAAGTAAACATGTCTGGATTTCAACAAGGGGCAATGCAAATTACCCACCTAAAGATTGCCACAGATATTATAAACAAAAACTATAATGTGCTGTGGTAATAATGCAGTAATCATTGGGGGAATAATGCGTTAAATTAAACCATCATTGATGCTTTGCACATGCCTCCCCTGTCGCTCGCACACAACACCTCAGTTTCTATTGTGCAGTGTGTACCCGGGAGAAAGCCGACTTTCACCCTCCTTGCCAACCTTCAAAGGCTTGTCAACTCAACCTGTCTGCATAATTCATTACCAGTTTGACTTGCATGGTGTTTGTAATGTCTGATCTGTAAATTGCACCGACGCAGGTCTGGTCTGATTCACAGTTGCCTCTCATTGCACTGGGAGTTCCATGGTGAGATGAATTACCCGAAGTCTTGTTGGGAATCAGAAGAAGTGGCTGTGAATGAAGAGTAAATTGAAAAACAGCAAAGGAAAGAACAACAAACCAAAGATAAATGCCATGCAAAATGAACTTTTCTGATTAACAACACTTTATAAAGGCCTTTATTATGTTAAAGATGTTTATTTATCACTGGTGCCACCAAACAGAATTGCAAAGCATTAACCTGAGCAGCCTGACTTTGTGTATTTATGCTACAAGTAAAGCTTAGCAAATATGTTACATAAATGTTCTGTTCTCCACCACAGACTGCATTCAAGAGGTGAAAGTGAGGAACGGGGTCATTACGGATTTAGACTGGCAGGTCGGCTTTATCTTATCTTCAGTCACCTGGTGTGCAGCAAGAGAGAAGTGTCATGTTCATTCCTCAAGACGATCTCACACTGTCTTAATTAAAGACGAAGGGCTCCACGGCCTGCATGTAAATTAGAGATCTATTAAACTGCTGTCTCTCACTTTATGTTGGGTCAGAACGATGGCAGGAGATACTCAAAAAAAGATTTACAGCTATCAATCAAGCCATAACGCTTTGGATCAGAGGACTGCAGGCAGAGGTGGAGATGAGAAGGGCGACCTCATTAACGACAAACTAATCAAGATTTGACAGGTACCATGTTTTGGATGATTCATTAAAAAAAATGTTTTAACATTTTTTAGCATATTGTTCCTTTCGCAACATACAGGAGTTCAGCTATAGTGAATCTGCCACTGCACTCTGGCTGCAATGACCCCTGGGAAGAGAATATGGTGATGCAGTGCTGGATCACGGTAGATAATTTACTGTCCTGGTTTTATTATTTTCTGTTTGGATCCACAGTAAATACATTTCAACTTCTAGGTACAATTAGCATCACTCAATCATATTAATAATTGCATCTTTTAACTGCAATTATCACTCTAGTCTTCCTATCTTGTTCGGGAAGCAGACACTCTCTGTCAGTTTAAATCTAGACTAAAAACAAATCTCTTTAACCTGGCATACACATAACACATCAATTTCTATTATTCAAATCAGTTAAATGATTGTTAGGCTGCATAAATTTGGTCAACCGGAACCGGGAACACTTCCTATAACATCTGATGTACTTGTTACATCATAAGAAGAATGGCATCTATGCTAATATTAGTCTGTCTTCATCCTTATCCTGAGGTTAGACAGATCTGGTCTATATCCAGATCAGATGTTGGACCTGCACCTAGACACGATCAAAACGTAGCCCTGAATGTCAGCAGAGATCCTGTCAATTACACAATCCCCTGTGAAGGCCTCGTCAACATGACAGCCATTAGCACAGATCCTCAGCAAAGACCACAAGACCCAGACAGGTCCTCCGCACAGACCCTGTGACCAGTTTCGGCTCCATACCGGCATGATGAATCAATCTTCAAGCAAAAGGAACTGGATGAATATTTGAATGCTACCGATCCTGAACTGATCCTGAATTGTGACTTGTGATGCAGCCTGAATCATAATCACTGTGTTCGTTTGTTGGCCAGAGGAGGACTGGTCCTCCGACTGAGCCTGGTTTCTCCCAAGGTTTTTTCTCTATTCTGTCACCTGATGGAGTTTGGGTTGCTTGTCACTGTCGCCTCTGGCTTGCTTAGCTGGGGACACTTAATTTTCAACAATATTATTGATCTGACTGCACTGATGCTGTTGTATGAGAACTGAACTGAGCTGGACGATGACATAATTTTTTTGCAGAACTGCTTTATAGATGAAATTAACTAATTTAATAATTGATGATCTTTACAAAGGAACTGAATCAACACTGAACTGACTTCACTGAACAGAACAACAGCCGAAATGCATAATTTTTCTGTTATCACTGTAAAGCTGCTTTGAAACAATCTGTATTGTATAAAGTGCTATATAAATAAAGGCGACTTGACTTGACACCAAACAACATTAATTCACATTAAGCATTTGGGTAGGGTTGCATCAGCCATTCATAAATTCTTACTCAAATTGGAACGTAAAGTCCACACTAGATGCTTCGTAACTACTAGCTATACTTTATTCTGTTATTATTTTTAAAGCAGAACATAACTAGTAGGTAGTAAGCTCTACGTAAAGTAATGCAAAGTCACAAAATATGACGTTTACCCTCATTGATCGAATAACAGCCTTCAAATACATGAGCAGAAGTTGTGTTACATTTTTGAATGTATAAAACTATTATGTGGATGTGGTATAACAAACGTATAACCACAATCAAAGTGAAGCCACAAGTATGGTCATGCTTTATTTCAAATCTGAAGATGATATCTCTAAAACTATGCATTTTATGAAACATTTTGTAAGACCATGTCATGTGAGTTTTTAGAGAACGCTGATAAGTTGCTTAAAAAAATAGTTTATCGCCCTGTAAACACCCATTTGCAATCTATTGTCTAATGTATGGCAGGGAAAACTGCTCCATTCATGCTTCAATTGTTCTCACTCTACGAACATTTCACACCTCTGCCAGTATGAGACTTAATCTTCATTATTCTTTTGTTTGTATTCAGCCATTATTAGGATCAATAAATAAATACTGATACAAAAAGACATAATAAATTTATTTGAGATGCACAACACTGGCTGATGCACACAATGGTGGGCTGTTTAGGACAGGTTCATGTTAAAGAGCCACTAACAAAGCATTTTTCACACAATGTTCCTGCTCTTAAAAACAAAACAAGTTTTGCCAGTGCAAAATGCTTGTGGTTACCAAGGTGTTGCTAAGGTGTTCTGATTGGCTCTTACCTTTTATGCAGTTGCTAGGCTGTTCTGTGTCTTTGCCAGGGCATTGGTTTTCTAAGTGGATTTTAATGCATTGCTCTGTGGTCACTTGGGCGGTTGCCAGGGCATTGCTAAGATGTTTTCAGTGTGTTTTAGCACATTACTACGTGTTTTTAGCACATTGCTTGGGTGTTTTGAAGAAATATGGGAATATTCCAGTACAAGTCTATGAATTTTTCCTCTAGTATGCAGTGCTCCAGTGCAGCCCATATAAATAATTATGAAAAATAGGCCCGAGGGTTACCAGGGCATCAAATAAGGTCTAATTTGCTATTGTCTCTGAACCATGCTACTGTAGAGGGTTTAAAGAGGAAGGTGCTTTACACTGCGTTCTCTGGAAAGGTCACGACTAAAGAGGTTATCGCCACACTGCAGGTAGAAGCGCTTAATGCCTCCTCCTTCCCTCCCTGGAGACAGGCTGTCGTGGATGCAGAGTGATTTGGGTGCATATAATATATGGCTGTGATGGCAGCAGTGGCTATATCATGTTCTCCGGCCCACTGTGTGTGAATGAGGAGACCGTTATTTCTCTCAAGGTCAGATGGCAAAGCAGCTAAAGGGGTTTGAGGATCCAGAAAAGGTGCCCTGTTTGCTCAGATGACTTTAGGCTGTAATTCAGGTATTGTACAGCTTCAAGAGTGATGTTAAAATAAAAATATTGCCAAGAATCGGTGACAACAGTACAATATGGTCGCAGGTCTGTTCTGATGGTGTCAGCTTTTTTTTAAATAAGAGTTTTCGCTGTATTTTTGATCAAATAAATGCAGCATTGGTGATTATAAGAGATTTCTCTCCAAAACATTCTCTTAATGAAATAAATTCATTATGAAACTTAATATTTAAAACCAGAAGAAAAAAAAAAAAAATCACACAAAGGGAAGTATATTTTTTCTTTTTATTTATAGAATAAGTCTACATAAATCATCATAGGATACATAGTTAGTTACAGCTGTTTTTAGTTTATAGATGGATCAGTAAACGGAACACAGGTGGATTAACGATGAGTTACAAATAGAGGAACCGTGAGATTTTTTTTTTCACACCTCGTTCCTTCGTCATTCTAACGAGGGTTCGGACAAGATGATAGAAATACTCAAGAGAAATCGTAAAGTCAGCACTTCAGCTAGGACTTCTCAGATGGAAAATACATTACTGTGAATGCCAGAGGGTGTCACAAAGTTATTATATTGAAACCATACACAGCTCAGTGGCAATGAAAACACAAAATATCTGCACTCATCACACATAAATATTCAGACATTTGTACTCGACATTGCCCGACTGCTGTTCTTGCATTTGCCCAGATGAAAAAGACCACATATATAAACAGATGTGTAGCTTAAATGTCTCCCATAGTTGAATATTGCAATGGAATTTTCCGACACACAATTCACAGGAAGAGAAATATATTAGGTTGAAAGATGAACACTACAATGATAGTGACACACACACAGATATTGCTAATGAGTAATATGAGTTTCATTGAACATGGTTTTATGAATCGCTTAGCTTTCTTTACTGTATATACTGCCCATGTGACATCAATACCAAAGGCGTCAATGAACAAGCTGTTGAACAAAGCGTCCATTTAAAAAGACATGAAAAGCTATGAAAACTTGTTGACGTGGATTTGAGGCTAATGCAATACAGCCTCCCTGTAATATATTTCTCTTCCACCAATATCTACCAGTGTTGTGATTGTTACTGGAAACACATGATTAGGATTATATCCGTTATCCCTGCATTCCAGATCCCTGTCCGGCCTTTCCTCTAGAGCCCAGGCACCATGACAATAAGATCAGCTCAGACATCTACTTTTCAAGTGCACGTCCACTACCTGGAGGGCCAGGATGTTTGAGAGGTGAAAAGATGGTCAAAACAATACATGGTGAGCCATACTGTTTGGACGAGAATCCTGTTGCTGCAGAGTTTAATATAACTGAGGTTGGCTTTTAAAAACGAGGTTGGAAATGTCAGTTCCTGCTGTGGCTTTTTAGGCATCGATTGGATTTAGCACTACAAGAGTAGGGGGACAACATTTCCTTTGCTTCCACTGCATTATCTTTTTTTTTTATCTGTTTATCTGTATTATATCCATTCCAGACCCACACAATTTTCCCAATCATTTTTCCCTGTTTCACAAACAATAAAGCTAACTGGTCCGATAGAACATAATTTAAGCATGTGCATATACGTCTAACGTGATTCCTATAACGTACTTCCTCATATGGCTTTAAATACCAAATAGACTATCTATCTATGGCTTTCATTACAAGATTTACATTATTTAGCAAAAAAGAATGTTTGATCTGAATGGTTTAAAAAAGAAAATTCTTTTTTTTTAAAAACCCTGTTTTACAAAGAAAGAATCTTCCGAATCTTAATCTTAATTGTCATTCTTTAATCACCAGTCTTCATCTGAGAAACAGATTTAAAGACTTTACAAAAAATAAAAATAAATTAAGAATTTGCCAAGAATTCAAATGCTGTCTTATATCCAATGACTAATGCTTATATGAATGATGCAATGTTATTATGCCTTACATCAAAGATGACACTGCTGTATCACAATCTCTTCATATTATGATGGATTCTAAAAAGATTTTGTAAAAAGGCCAGAAATTATTAATAATATAAGATTTTAGACAACATTGCCAGACCTTCCGAGAGAAAGAAAGTTTAACTAAGAAAGCTGTGTCACATTTCCACTAAAAGCTACTTAAGTTCCCATCAAAAACATCTTCTAGCAAGTCTGATCGAAACACACAAAGCTTGAAACTTGATGCTAACATCTTAGCTTAGCTAGCTACAGTTAAAAAAAGTCAAATCCCAGCGAGTCTTAAGCTAAACTTGTTTGGTCCTCAGCAGCGACTATAACCAGAATATAGCGTCCGAAATACGTACTACGATGTTCGCTTAATATTTAAAGTTTATATTATCCCACTTTTATGAACAGCGCTATCCTCATACCAACTCTTCAACATACTGTACAAAAATGCTTGACTGATAAAAATTGTCAGTTTCTAAAAGCATTTGATCTCTAAAAACATCCCTGTGTAGAATAGCATGGTAGATGATTGTTACGCCGCCACAGAAAATAAAGCATATGTGTCCTACATTGCTACTACTCTGACCTAAGGCCAATTAATAATTAATTCTGACCTTCTTCTCTTGCTGTCGTTCAGCTATCAAACACTCTCTGATAGCAATGGCCTAAAATGTTAGTCTCTAGGGTCTGCTTGTAGTAATAAATAACTGTTTGCATAATCGCATTAGCATTACGTGCATCAATAAAAGAATACGAGGAGACACTGACACAGATTTCACCACATTCCTATTTAGGTTGTGTCCTGATCTCATGAAAATACGCTAAATATGTCATGAACTATAAAGTCAGCTCTATCATGATAGGTTTCATTGAAACTGATAGGCCATGATTGAAACGTATGGTGTTGTGGGTGGCAGTGCTAGTGCAGACGAGCTGTGATCTGAAATGTCACACAAGTTCTGAGGCAAACGTAGGCAGCATGGAGTGAGTCACAAACTCGCCACCCCACTTCTGCTCTATTCATCCTTCTCACTATTTTTAGTCAGGTTATTGTATGGGTGGATCCCTGCTAGCACCCTCTTAACTCTACTGTTAGCCATGCCGTTAAGGAAGACATTTAAAGCAATCTCTCAGCAGTTGCTCCTCGAGTCACAGAGCCCTGATTTGTTCATTGTTGGGTTATGGGCTCCATTAGTTAAAGGCAGTGTTTTGAACGGTGCTTTTACAATTACAACCATGCAGTAAAAAATAGCTTGCAACAACCTAAAGGTGGTATGCTGGTCTTAGTTGATCTCCCAGTTCAACTGGACCAGCTGATCGAAGAGCAGTCGGGTTTAAGCTGTTGTTTTTAGCAGGACAATCTGCTAAACAACATCTTGGCAAGGCTGGGACTAGCTAAGACCAATTTCTTTCAGCAGCAAAACCCTTATACACAAGCATACTGCATCAACGACGTTTGGAAAGGCTACAGCTAGAAAGAAAAAGTGACTTATTGGCTCCTTATTGAGTTGACAACTGGCAGTTTATTTTACAAACTTGGCCAACAAAAGGGTAACGACTAATCGTCATGCTGTTTAGATATTGAGCTTTGACCAACAAGGTTACAGTCATTATCTGGCACAAATGAAAAGAAACAATTACAAGCGAAATAACTTTTCACTCAGAGTTGGAACTGCCTTGTAGTAATCACCTCTGTAAAACATCTTTCTCCCACAGTTTGACCAGAGAGTGGAACGAGGTTGAATAATGCATTTAAGAGACTGAGCAAAGAGCTCAAAGGAGCTCAGTCCTTTTTTGTTCTGATTGACAAGTATTCTTCTGTGGAACAAAGGGCTGTAGTCTCTATTAGGAAATAAAACAGTTCTGTACAAAAAGAGAGAGAGAGAGAGAGAGAGAGAGAGAGAGAGAGAGAGAGAGAGAGAGAGAGAGAGAGAGAGAGAGAGAGAGAGACTCACACCTAGACCCTTTGGCATATCTATACTTGCTGGTGGACTAGTAAACTCAGGGAAGGGTGGCAAGGCTGGGACAGATCGCCATTTGTTCAACATTTCCCACACAGACACACATACGGACCTCCCTTGGATCAGTGTGTATGTGCTGGCTCATGCTTCCCACTTTCCTTTTTCACACAGGGAAAGAGGGGGCCAAGGTACCTTTGGAAAAGAAGATCCGAGATGCTTCTTGCATCCTAATGAGAGCCGTCAGCACGCTCACAGCAGCAAGGTTAATCTAGATGTCAAAGTCTGCTGACAGTGCAGGAGATTGCTCTGGGGTGACATCCCCATCTGAAGTCTTAATGCCGCAGTCAATTTTAACCTCCCTTTTAAAGAAAACCGGAGTTGCATTTGGCCAGGCTTTTCCCGAGTTAAATGCACAACTGTCCTTGGAAGCGGGTTCAGCTTTTCCCACAGCTCAGGAGATCTGCCGGCCTAAACTATAGATCACTTTAGGTTCTAAGTAACAAGATTCACATGCTTGTCCATGTGCCAGGAGTGTACAGCAACTGCAGCTGAGTCAGGCTCTCAAAATGCAGCTGGTCCTTTCTCAGGGATATCGCTACTTCAGATGTATAAAAACACTTCCATTGTTATATTCGTATCATCAGCAGAGTGTGACATAAATCGACCACAAGTTTGGAACGTCTTCTTTCCACAGTACATTAAGAGTACTTAAGCCGCAATGCACTGGAGGTAGATAAGGACTTGTTCTGGTAGTCTCATCTGTAATTTAGGAGTGGGGTTTCAAATCAGATAAGGATCTTTAATTAAATGTTTTGAAGGCAATGAAAATGAGTTTTATCCAGCAGGCAAAAAACGAATAGCATGTTTTATGTGAGTCACAGTAACAGCAGAAGATCTGCAGCGACAACAATTTGGGATAACAGATTCAATCAGTAAGATATTCAGCGTGACTGCATCTCTTGAAGATTAATGCTCCAGGTGGCCACATCAAGTGTCGGAGGGCTAAATGAGTTCTAAAACTGGTCGGCTAATTTGATCGGGTTGTTACTGGTTTTGAAAGAAGCAAAGCTTGGCTTAGTATTGCCTCCAAGTGCTCAAAACAGAATATATTAAAGGCATTAATTCGGGTAAAAAGTTAACACATGACGTCTTAAAACGTTTTGCAGGCAAATCTAGACGTTGGATTTGAGCAACATTGCCGGTGATTGGCCAATTACAGTTTTTCTTCTTCACTTTGTCCTAGTAAAGCAGTCTTGCATGCGCTAAATGCTTTGGTAAATCAGGCCCACAGAAGGTAGGATAAATGGATGAGGAGAGAGCTGATCTGAGATCAGCAGCGAAGCGTGACAGTGCCAAGGTTTCTGCAGCCCTTCTGCAGGGTTATGAAGTGCTGAAAGAGAGCTCATTCCAGACGTAATGTTCCAGCTTCCTGCCTCGCTTCTTCTCCTCATGATTAAGGTCTTAAACCTCTCATCAATCGCCCTGCGCCTGCTCGCTGCCATGGCGGCGGTAAGCGAGAGAGGGAGATTCTGCTTGCCTCACAGCTCTGAATGCTTAACTCAACTCCGTCAGCCTGCCAACAGACAGCGCTGTGGCACTTCTCTCCACTCTGTTAGCGTGTGACCTTCACTGATTCATCTCTCTTACCCCTCTCTTTCTCACACACACCTCTCTTCTCTGCCTCAGGGGGATTACCGGAAGACTGGCCATCATATTTAAGGGATATCTAAAAGCCCGGGCCAAAAACTCATTTCATTGGTAATTTCCACCCATTTCTGCAAGGTGAAGTCATTAGAGTCGCGGCAACCCCTGGAGCTGCCATATCATCACCCTGCTGTCACACTCTCTCTCTTCTGATCCCCCTCTCCAAACCAGCTGTGGCTTACACACTCGCGTCCTTTCATTTACAGAAACTACTAATTCAGTTCGCGCTAGTCGTCCGACGGCTTCAGGTGATAAAGATACAGCCTCCCCACTCCCCGCAGCTAACGCCGCCCGACCCCTTCTCGCCACGTTTGTATAATCCACATTTCACAGGTCGTTGAGCCACGATCGGTCTCACCAAGTAAACCACAGAGAAATGTTTGACTCTTTCAACCCTGTTAGTCACAGTTATGTACTCAATGACTCAAATAATCTACAGCAACCACCGCCGCAACAGTGAGCCACAACCTTTAGTCCTCTTCAGGAAACAGGTAGGAACTAAGTGCAGTTTATTTGTTAGAGATATATAGTATGATTTGGTTTCAGAAGTGGAAAATGCTGGCCAGTCATAAAACAAATGCCCAGACAATGTTCTAATGCATCATGATTAAATGATACATTTAATATCGATTGTTAGCATTTAAAGGAATAGTTCACTTAAAAATTAAGTTGTTTCAAACCGGTATGAATTTATTTCTTCTGTGGAACACAAAGAAAGATATTTAGAAGAATATCGGTAACCAGACAGTTGATGGACCCCATTGACTTCCATAGTAGGAAAAAAATACTATGGAAGTCAATGGGGTCCATCAACTGTTTGGTTCTTCAACATTCTTCAAAATATCTTCCTTTGTGTTCAGCAGAAGAAAGAAATTCATACAGGTTTGAAACAACTTGAGGGCGAGTAAATGATGACATAATTTTCATTTTTAAGTGAAGTATTCCTTTAATAACATTGCTAAAAACATGCCACAGTGGAGATGAAGCATGCTAGTGCTGATACCATTTTCTTTTTTGAATAAACCAGCAATTTATTAAAGAGAAATGTGAGGTGGGCAACCTTATGTTTTTTCCCCATAAAATTACCCAAACAGAAAAAGGGGTTGACCAAGGAAGAAATAATAGCCTGTTCATGTTAACATATCATTTTCATATTTTGAACTCAGCCCCACATGCATTCTCTAAGTCTAGTCTCTTTACGGGAAAGCTGGGAATTGCTTTCATTGCCAACAGTGACATTTTGTCTGTTTCCTTCCAATTAGAACCTAATTCAGCATGAATGCTCACTGCGTACTACAACTGACATGTAAAATCTGGTGTGCCACATCAATGAGAGATTTGCAGAAATTACAATGAGTAAAGAGGACTGTGGTTAAAATGCATTGGGGCTCATCCATGATGCAGGTGCTAGAGGAAAGCAGGTCTGATTACTTAATAAAACTCGAGTCTTTTCGAGCAAGCAGTTGGGTACCCATACCGGGGTAAATTTCCACTGTTACTTTTCTGCACAAAAGCTTGGTGTGCAAAATTGCAAAGTCAGTGTATATCTGCAGCAGGGCCCCGTAGCTGACGAGAATATCAAAATGAGGAGCATCTTATCACACATAAGCACATCGCTGACGGCGTTATTGAAAGACTTTTGCAATTTCCCCCTTGTCATAGATGTGGAGAGAATTATCTGCCCTCTGTGGGAAGCAGAAAGAAACAACACAACAAGATCAACAAATGTTCAAGTCACTTCCTCTGCGCCAGGAACTTTTCCTGATGTGAAGGGTGAGATTATGGTTAAGCTAAATGTGTTCTGTCGAACTGTGATGGGCAGGTTGCCTCGAACAACAATTTAAGTTACGGTTCCTGATAGAGACCTGTGAAAAGCAGGAAAGTTTTTGACATTTTTCACTTTTGGTAATGGTTTAGTTGCGATGAAGTTGCGAGAATCAAAGCGAGCACTTGCACATAGAACACATAAAATGTTCCGCTGTTGATATATGTAAGGGTTAAGATAGGATGAAGTTCTAAATCGTCACTTATTGTGTGCTCAAGAATCGTTTGCACAGATAGGCACACAGCTGCAGCCGAAGTAAAGATTACTCGGCTGATTTATTCCACGTGTAATGATTATAGATTTATCATTAGACAAACACTGAGCCACAGATCACCTAGAATGAAAAGCATGAGCCAACAAAACTGAGAGAATATATTACAATAAAATCCAAATGTCACTTCAGAATAAATTAAGAATGTTTCAAAGAAGCCCTTTAGTATTAGGAAAGCTCCATCTCGATTATGCAATTATCGCATTATTTTGTTTACAAGAAAAGAAGAATATTACTTGACTGAATCTACAATGCTGTTATGCATTCTCTTCCATTATATTTTGATGACTCTATTAGCAGCAACAATATTTACTAGAGGAAACTGGTTACAGAACTAGGAACGGACATTGTTTTTTTATGGAATTTAGCGCAGACATAATAAAAAACGTTGCTCATGCTAGTTCTTCCAGTTAGCGTAACCATCTCTCTTTTATTAATTAAACTAAGGGAAAGGACGATATATTATGTTTGCAAAGAAGCATAATCACAGTTCATAAAAGCAATGAGGGCTAATGAATGGAATATGAGTATTTTCTGGGCATGATCTCACTTGGGAAACAATTCTACTGTTCCTGTTACATTCATTTCAGAAGCAAATGGTCTCTGGAATACAAGGAGCGAGGCAACATCTCATGATTTTCCTTTGTGGTGTGTTTCAGCTTGAAAACCCTAACCGTTCTTGAGCTCTAGGTCACATCCAAACCAAAACAGGAAAAAACAAAACAAAAAAAACAAGTTCATTTAGAAATATCAACATACATTCTATGGACATGTGAAAAAAACAACAAAAATATTATCAAAATATTTATAGAATTCACTCACCGTAACAGCACGCCAAGGAACTAAAATCATCTAATCAGGAAATGAAATAAGTTAACATACTGTTGCTTGTGACAGAAATTTACATTATATACATTCTTTTTTTTAAATAAACTCCTTTGTATTGATTGGTGGTTCCTTCAAGTTATTCCATTCACTAAAAAGCTCCTCAGAATATTTAAAAGCCCTGTTGGATACTTCCTGTAGAGTCAAAGAGAAGATCCGGCCAATCAGAGCGCAGTAAGGCTTTTTTCGGAAAAAAAGTCCTTGCCAATTATCTGACTCGGCAACCGTAAGCAGTCACATCCGAAAGGCGACCCTCAGCAAGAGACATGGCATACATCCACACTCGGAAGTGAAAGAAAAATAAATAAAAAATATATATATTTATAAAATGAAAAACAAGTAACCACGGGGAGAATTGTCAGGCAGTCAGGAAACAACAACAACAAAACAAAAAAAAAACTTTTTTTTTTTTTATATATATTTTAGGGGGAAATGAATGGTTTCCATTGTTCCTTTTTTAGAGTTTAAAAGTAGGCTGTTCTTACCAAAAAAAAAAAAAAAAAAAAAAAAAAAAGAAATAGAGAAAGGAGACTCTTCTTCTTGCAGTAGAACTGTACATCTTTATATGCAGGTAAACAAAATGTAAAAGTGCTTTTTAAAGACTGTTATCCAGTGTATCGAAAGGAGTAGCAGGCACTTAAGTCCATCCCATGTTGTAGTTGTCTGACAGTGGCGCAGTAAGGTACATGTTGTTTTGGGTAAATCCCAGGTTTTTCCGTTCCTCCGTTGGATAGACGCAGACAGACATCCAAACATATTCCCAACAAACATTAGCCCAGGATATCCAGGTAGACAGGTGTGGCTTTACCCAAGGCATAAAGAATTTTCTGGATGTCTTTGATGTTCAACCTCTGCTGCGGTTCCCTCTGCCAGCATCCCAGCATAATGTCGTACACTTCCTTGGGACAAAGCCGTGGCCGCTCCAGCACACGTCCTTGTGTGATGCATTCGATTACCTGTAAAGACAGGGAGAAAGGAGTCGGGAATTACTTGTTGATAAATATTCTATTGCAGGGGTCTTCAAACTTTTCCAGGCCAAGGGCTCCTGTTACATATTGTATAAAATTGAGCATTGCATTTTAAGCCTGGCCTTAAAGGGATAGTTCACCCAAAAATTAAAATTCTGTCATCATTTACTCTCCCTCAAGTTGTACCAAACCTGTATGACTTTCTTTCTTCTGCTGAACACAAAAGAAGATATTTTAAAGAAGGTTGGTAATTAAACAGTTGCTGGTCCCCATTGACATCCATAGTATTTTTTTTTCCTACTATGGAAGTCAATGGGGTCCATCAGTCGTTTGGTTACCGACTTTCTTCAAAATATATTCTTTTGTGTTCAGCAGAAGAAAGAAAGTCATACAGGTTTGGGACAACTTGAGGGTGAGTAAATGATGACAGAATTTTCATTTTTGGGTGAACTATCCCTTTAAGTATTTACATACTTTATGATACCAACAACATAATAAAAAAAATACTTATTAATGTAGGAGGGACAATAAAACATTTAGCTAAACTTTAGTTTTGAGTATTGTTAGTTTTTTATTTTTATTTTATTTCAATCAATTATTCTAAGCCCTGAATCTGAACTTACTCTATCTACTGATTTCAAAATTCATGATTCATTCATGATGCTGAAAATCCAGCTTCGCTATCACAGGAATAAATATCTTTCAAAAAACATTAAACACTTTTGAATGCAAGTTGTTTCAGACCAACAGCATGGGTACTGCAGTATTATTATTTTTTTTTTACTGGGATATTTCACATATTATTTTTTGCAATTCAAGTCACACAGACTTAAAGTCATGTGATGTGCTATCAAAATTCAGAGCTTTATTTTATTAAAGCTAAATTATTATATTTATACTCTATGAGGATTTTTGGAAGTATCTGAGGAACCTTTGCTCTGAATTATAACACAAGTGTATTTCCGCAGCAGTCAGATGCGGCGAGAGGACTTGCTGACAGTCCTGACAACACAAGAACCATCTAATGTTTTTTTTGTTTTTTTGTACAACAGACTTAATCTATCATTTAACAGTTCTCAGTTTCTGTAGAGAAACCATCCATGGCCTTTGTGTTATGATACGCAAAATAGGACCATCTCATGAAACTGAAGACATTTGCCTCTGTGGATGGCTTCGTATCGACTTTTAGAAAAGACAGATGATTGTTCGTGGTCCCTTGTGTCCACCGCACTGACTCCAGCTTGTGGATGTCTGTGTTCTATCGACTGATAGTTTGATTTAGTTTCATCCACCGGCAGAAATGACAGCATATGTTCTGATGCAATACAGTAGCCACCAGTCCTCTGGCACCAGAATATGGAGCAGTGCATGTGATTAGCATTCAAGCCCCTTCAGTGCATAATACAAACACACATCTTTCTTGCATTAATCACACAGCACCTACAGATTATGGTTCGCTGAGTTGATACTGATAATCTCAGTGTGAAGTAGTGCTCAAAACAGTTGTGAATAGAAGCTTCGAGAGAATCGCTGTCGCTTTTTCACTTTTCACAGCTTGGGAATCTGAAGTGGGGAATGAAGTATTTGGTCAGCAGAGAAAACACTTTCTCACAAAGACTCTGCTTTAGTTTGTATTTGTCCAAGTCGTGGCTGATTATATATATATATATATGACCCGTGATCACAAAACCAGTCACAAGTCGCACGGGTATATTTGTGGCAATAGCCAACAATACATTGTATGGGTCAAAATGATCGATTTCTCTTTTATACCAAAAAATCATTAGGATATTAAATAAAGATCATGTTCCATGAAGATCGTTTGTATATTTCCTACCGTAAATATATAAAACATTTATTTTTGTGAGTGAATGCAGCACAACGCGAACATAAATGGACAACTTTAAAGGCGATTTTCTCAATGTTTTGATTTTTTTGCACCCTCAGATTCCAGATCTTCAAATATTTTGCATCTCGGCCAAATATTGTCCTATCCTAACAAACCATACATCAATGGAAAGCTTATTTATTCAGCTTTCTTATGGTGTATAAATCTCGATTTCAAAAAATTGACCCATGTGACTGGTTTTGTGGTCCAGGGTCACATATATATTGTTAGCTTAATTTTTAATATGCAAAACAATTTTCTTTTGATTTGTGGGGGAGAAATATGGGATTTCATGAGATTCATCCTTAAACTTATATTATAACAATCTACATTCACTCATAATCTATCTTCTTTGTTATTGCACAGAGAATCCCAGTAAACATGTGGATATTTGTTTGCAACATTTTGGTTATGAATGCATAAATGAATGCATAAAGCCCAGTTTAGTATCAGGACTGAAAACAACATTATAAGGCTCTTGTCTAACCATTACAACATTTAGTTCAATAGTGGTAATTATGAGATTTATGTGAGAAGGTAAACAATAATCTTTGCTATTCAGACACAATGGAATAGTTTGGGAGCAGCATCTCTATGTGTGTGTGGATGTTTGGAGTTCATCCAAACCTTAGTTGTGAAACGTTACATGGAGAACAACAATAGCCGAAAATTAAGTGGCAGTGTTCCTCATTAACTCGACACACGAGGGAATATGTTTGAGACAAAAAATCCAACAACATGACATTTCAACATGTGTACTCCCTGTTCATTTCATAGGAAGACGTCATGTTCGAGATGAGCCTATACAGTCTATACCTGTCAAAAGCCTTATGACAACCGCCAGTGATTATGCTGTTTAATTTCGCTCCTTAGTCATCCTGTCTCAAGTACCAGTCCAGTACCAGTTTTTTTCGTCCAGTACAGACTTTCTGTCTCCATTAAGCTTTTTATTATCATTTCATCTGGGCAATGAGTCTTTACACCTTGCTTTCACCTACGGCAGTCATACAGTTTACTAATAATGTGTGACCAAAGCTAGCCAGAGGGCTAGCAAACAGCTGAAAAAGAAGACTTCTTTTAAGAGATTTTTCTTATGGAATCCGATAAAATGAACATACCTCATTATTTGCCAGCTGAAACCATGGCTGCTTGCCGTAGGTGAAGATTTCCCAGAGGATGACGCCGAAGCTCCAAACATCACTCTCCGTCGTGAACTTCCTGTACATGATGCTTTCTGGTGGCATCCAGCGAATGGGTAGCATGGTGTGTCCACCCACCTGTTGGAGCACCATATCCTGATTATCAAAGACAGTCAGAGACTAGTGAACTTCACAAACTCGCATTACTAAAGATTAACAACACTTTATGTTAAAATGATTAAAAGTCTTGTAGGTGCATTTTGAGATTTTTTCTTTTTTTACGTCCACATTTCATAACTTCCAGAATTTTTCATAGTATTTTGTAATTTCTTAAGTACGTCACCAAGGACGATAAGTATAACGTTTCAATAATGGCGTTTCAGTAACGTTTTAAATCTATGAGAATGGAGACGTCCACACCACAACTATAGAGACATAATTTCATAATTTATTATGCCCTGATTCACACAAAGGACAATAACTTTAATGATAACGATTCTTACAAAGTTTTAATAATCACACAATTCTTTGAAAATAGAAACAATGACACCACAAGTATACCAGAGAAACGATATCTTCCGATTTTTTTGTCCAGCTGATGAACAATAAACTGACAGCCAATGACAATCCATTCTGAATTTAAAGAGCCAGATCATTAAAAGCAGCAGAATAAACAGAACGTTATCGTGCACTAGTTATCATTATAGTCATTGCTATTCTTTATTCTTAATTTCTGCGGGTAAATTGACCTTCCTGGTTGCTGTGAAAAATAACAGTATGATGTACAATTATGGCTGGGCGATATGACCAAAATCTTATATCTAAAATCACAATATGAGTTGTGTAATAATATAGTTATTTTTGCACTAAATAAGGTTTTTATGACAAAGTTTTTGATACCATTGAAATTTCATAATTCTCATCGCCAATTTTAATATAACAAAAAACTAATACTAGCAAAAGCAAAAAAACACAAACAAGAACACCAAAAAAACTCTCAAGCTTACTGAACACAAGTAAACCGTTATTGATAAAATAAGAACAAAGTAATTACAAGCATTAGGACAAGACTACATTAGAAAAAAGCCCTACCTGAAAAACTTCAATAGAAAAATTCAATAGAGAATGTTTGATTAACATTCAGACAGCGGGTTTATTAAGATACTGTCACTTTAAGACTGAATAGACTGATCAAATATTGAAACATGCGATTTCTAAACTGTTTACATTCACTTAAGACTTAAATGACTGTTTATGAGAATATTCACTGGCCATTTTGACACATAAGTGTGTGTTTCTGACCGTTCAAATCCAATAAGGCGGCTAAAAAGAACTCAGCCTAGTATTCGCGCTGTATGAGTATCGGCTTCAAGCACAACACGTGCATATACTAAAATGAGTTCTCTTTCGCTGATTATTGTGCTTCAATGTTTTAATTTCACTTGTTTTTAAATAGCAATGGTTAAAAACGTATGCAAATGATAAGATTTTATGACTGCGCATAGCCGCGATAGATACGATACATTTTGGTTGATACATTTCTACCAGTTAATTGGTGGCTATCGGTATATCTCCCACCCCTACTTACAATATCTGAAGAGCTTTGACATGGAAAACTGAGAAACCAGAAAAGATGGAGGAAGGGAAAACAAATGTATCCATTAAGGGTTTTTGACAGCTCCAAATCATCAAAGACCATAAATAAAGTCTCCCTCCAGGCCTTCCCAATGTTAAACGAGATATTAATCGATTAAAACAACAAGACATTAATCATCTCTGCCCTGGGCCGGCACCGGACTGGATTGGTTTAGAATCTATTTCCTCTTCGTGTCTGTTGCTTGTGTTAATTACAGCCATGCCAGGACAACTGAGAGTGACGTTTCAATGGCAGTTGCGTGGTTATTGCGGCTTTCAACTCGTAAGTGGCGACTGCGTATTAATTACAAGGCTCATTAGTGGTTTGCTCACATGGGGGTCAGGCTATTGACTGTGTGCAGGAATACAAAGCAGTCTGCGGCAAACTGTACATCCACAGACTGCCTAATTTCTTCTTTGTAGGATGCTTATTGTGCTTTTATTTTTATCATAAATGCATTTAGTTGCGTGTTAAAAATAATCAGGAGAAAAAAATGTTCTTTGGCTCTATTGCTTTGTCAAGAGTGTATCCTTGGCAACAGGACATGTCTCTAAGCTCTGAGCACAACAACGACAATTTAGGAATTAGGAAAACGTCACAGTTTTCGATGATTTGACGATGAATAAATTGCTGTTTATCAATAAACAACAAAAAATCATAGGTTGCACATCCACGTAGCTCACGACTCATTTCAATTTGCAAACGGCAAATGACTCAGAATAATGAGTGCAAAAATATGAACGTCTCCGTGATTAGGAAACTATAGAGGCATTGAGATGTACTATAATTTAAGTCTGGGAGGTTTTTTTCCTGGTGTAATGTCTTTAATGTAGGGAACGATAAGGCAGTAGAAGGCTGTGTATGTTAATCAGCTACGCTTCTGTGGTTCTCATTCGCAGCCAGTTCCTCACAGAGGAGGAAGCTGTCCCACAGGCTCCAGTGATGTGTGGCAAATATCCCTCCTCTCACTGGCTCACTCTTTCCCTCCCGCCTCTGCCCTTTAGGAGGTGTAAGCAATATGCCAGTCCTGCTGCGGTCAAACAACACTCCTCTTGTTCCGTGAGATGGAGTTCAGGGTACTACTGGGCCGCTGCTAACGCTCCCCATGCGTGGGCAGGAACTGCTCCCTATGGCCATACTGAGCTGCTCGCCTGGCTAACTCAGCCCACTTTAGCGTTAGCGCACAACATCCTTGCCAGGAAAAGTCAGCCAGGGATGAAGGTAATGAAGGTATGATCACCATAATGGACATAGATAGAGGGGAGAGAGATAGAACAATGTTTGGAGAGCTTGAAACAGTCAAATACGGCGCTAACTGTGTTAGCTGCAATGCTAGTGACTTTCTGCTGCCATGTCAGGTCCTTTCCCGCACAGCCTGATTAGAAATTATATTAAAAAAAATAGCTTATGAAAACATGTTAATGTCATTTAAATGACACGTCACAAGCTAAAAATGGTCGAATGAAAGATTTATTTTCTTTGTGTTTTCAATAAGCCTTTGATTAAAAAGCTAAGAACTTAGTCTATTAGCATAGCGCTAACTGCTTAATACTGGTTAACTATCTTTTGATTAGCTAGAACAAGATACTGCAATAACAGGCTACATTTTGGATCAGGCATTGAGAGGAATAGTATCTTGTATGACACAGTTAAATACAAAATACCATACTAGCATACTATTCTTACTCTCTCTGCCATTTTGGAGAAATAGTAGGTGTAGAATTTTTCGAATTTAGCTGCCAAAATAGCATACTATTTTTAGCATAGCCTACATTTCTATTATTATAGAGTACATTAGTGTCTAGATATAGTATAGATATAGAAAGAAATAATATATTTTATATTTTGCAATTCTGACTTTATAACTTGCAATTCTGGCTTTTTTTTCTCACAATTGCGAATTCATATCCCACAATTCTGACTTTTTAACACAATTCTGACTTTATATCACAATTCTGACTTTATATCACATAATTCTGACTTTATAACTTGCAATTCTGACTTTATAACTCGCAATTCTGGCTTTTTTTCTTGCAATTGCGAGTTTATATGTCACAGTTCTGACTTTATAACACGCAATTGCAAGTTTATATCACGCAATTTTTACTTTATAATTTGTAACTGCAAGTTTATATCTCACAATTCTGACTACAATTCGCAATTGCTAAAAAACTGCAACTGCAAGTAGAAAGACACAATTCTAAGATGAAAAGTCGCAAGTACCTTTTTTATTTTTTATTCTGTGGTGGAAACAAGCTTCCATTGTATAGAGCTTACTTTTTCTTTAAAAAAAGTAAGTGAAACAGTATGCTAAATTACATGAACTCATTACATTGCATGTGTTTTTATTCAACATTTACAAGTCAGATCAAATTAGTTAAAAAAGATTACGGCTATAAGTAACAGTTCAATCGTCACACTGGAAATGTAAGGTCAAGTCAAGTACACTGCACTGCATCTATAGAGAAAAGTGCACTAAGTAGACTACAGTAGGCTATATGTAGTATGTTAGGATGCTAATCCAAACACATACATATTTAGTGTTTTTGTTTAGTGAAACTATTTGTGCTTGAGTGTTTGGGAAATTGAATCGATAGTATTGATTGAACTTGCATTCATCTGAATAGCTTTCCCCAGATTGCTCCCCCCATCTTATCTGAGGTGGAACGACGAGACTGCAGATGCATGTAAATCAGTCTGCGGGGCTTCGTTGAGATCGGAATGAGAACTGGCAGGGTGGTGACAAAAATGCCAACGCAATCTGAAAGGGCACCGATGAAAGGCAACACAATTAGCGACTGGAGGGTGGAAGAATCATAGACGGGGAGGATGGGAATCACATAGCGGTAATTAGTGCATATTAAAATCAATAGCATGTTTGTTTCAATGAACAGCTGACGAGAGATGATGTCATTAAATGAGTTAAAGAGCGTTGAGGAAATAGACATATGCGGTTGGAAATTCCAGCAGTTTTCTGTCTCACTTAACTAGCTTCAGAAGAGATGTACAATGTACCAAACAAATGTGCATTAACAGATGGAAAAATTAACAGTGCATAAAGCAGAGTGAAGGTTTTCTGATCTGGGACTATTAACTTGGTTACCCATCAGTTAATGGAGTATTCATCCGCAACAAGTCCTTCATCCACATCATAGAACTGTCTAACACCAGACACGGGTGGGTTTGAAGCAAGGTAACTCAGCTTTGCTTTGCCAGGTCTTGCTGGCAGGAAGTTGAGGTGTTTGGTTCCTACATCAAATTTACACTGACAAAGAAAACCTGAGCAACTCGAAATCGACCCCAGCTTCTCTTCCTTCTGCAAGTGAGATTATACGGCGCAATCATTACATGGATGAGGAAGCCAAGCTGTTGATGAATACTGACTCTAGGCTAACTGACTGCGTTCAATCCCAGGAGACCACCTTGTAGAGGTTCTTTCTGGAGAGTGAACACGTCAGAATGTCACCGGTGTCAGAGAAGACGGGCTGTTGGATGCCATTTTGGTTTATATCTGCTCTGAGATGAGAGGCGTATGTGCCTATTGCGGTTAGGAGCAACTAAGAGAGACCTTTTCAGATCAGGTTTAGGTTTATACTATAACAATTTGTGGAAATCAAGGATACTCAACTCTGAATATTGATAAAGGCTTTGTTTCTGAAACCTAATGATATGCTTCCCACATAGATAACTAACTTCTAAGGCTACATGCTAAATGACATCAAAGTGTCTGATTTGAAATGCTCTACAATGGCACATAAACAGAATTCTGCATGGCAGATTTGACTCAAAGGAATCCAATAGAGCTTAACGATAATCCTTAAAATACATAATAAACAAACAGTGGACGAAATAGCCCATTTTATTTGTTCATCAATAGTATTCTGTATTGAATTAAATGTTTCAATAGATCTCATGCTGCTTATTTTTAGGCATCAATGCCAAGTGCCTCGTAGACGCATGGACATTTAGGTTTGCTTTTGCAAAACAGTGATGGTTTGGGTCACTTCCTGTTTGTTAGGAACAGTAAATTGATTGCTGTCTCTTTTGTGCTGCAGAGTGCAATCAGCCATTTAACAGTGCCATTAAAATAAAGTAAGCCACAGAATATATTAAGTGAGATGAGATGCAATGGTCTATTTGACATTTACTGTTAAATGTAACATATTTCCTCCATTGCAATTAGGACTGATTCTCTGGGAACAGCAACAACCCGTGTCTACTGAAGGATCTGCATTTAGAAATATGCTACTATTGAGGCAAAAGTAGCTTCTGCTTTTGATCATCAGGTTTATTTTTTTCTTTCAGTGTATTAAAAAAAAATGTCTTGCTTCCGGTCACTTTTACATTGTCCACCTTGAGGTAAGCAAGGTTAGGCATTGTTTTAAGCATGAAATAGGTCATTTAAATATTATATTATTCTAAAATAAATAATATATATATATATATATATATACACATCACAAAATAATATATAAATATATATAAATATATATACATAAACATCACAAAATAAATGTAAAAGAAATCAAATAAATAATTAATAATATAATAGGTTTATATTAATAATACTATATTATTATTATTATAGCAAAAAAAGTTTTCTTTTTTTATTATTAAATTAATACTTTTTCTATGTATGCAGTGATGTTAGCCAATCATAACAGTGGACGTTCAGTGACAAGCCTTAAAGGAGCCGTCCCTTAAAATGGATAATTTCCGGCAGAAGTTCAAAATGAGGACTAAAAGTAATCATTTTTAATAACGCATTTGCCTTTTTGTGCGAAACACTTTGTTAACATTATTAAGTGAACCTCAAAGAACATTAAAATAAATAAATTCCATGTCATTACCCCTTTAAAAACATTAAAGCACACTTACACTAAAACATTAACACACAAAAGCATTAAAAAACAAAGAAAACACCTAAATAAACCAAACTTGATATTTGATGTGGCTTGTTTGAAATACATAGCATGGCATTTGTCTCCTCAGTTCAAAAGTCCACCACAAGCCACTGACAGAATTAGTACGAATGCTGATTGAGCTGTTTGCTTGTTAAGTTTGGCTCCTGAATAATTTCTTGACTTCTGACAGTGAGTAAAATTCTCATTTCACTTCAGTGCCCTAAAAATGGGAGTCACATTCAAAGCAGCGAGATGAACAATCATGTTCAAATCAACTTAATCTAGTCGAGCGATAGAGGAGCTCTGTAAATTCTGCGTCACCTCATTCATTCTCTTGTTGAGCGCTAAGTGAAAAGACACATTTTAATTCATTTAGGGCCCTCATCTTGCAAATTGAGCCCTCTGTCATCTAGGCCAAATCTACAGAGAGGCCCATGTCTGTCAGGCAAAGACAAGATTTTGATTGAGGATCTTCTGTAGAAGCACAAATGGGTCTGGAGCATGTAATTGAGCCAACCAGCTGGAATGAGTCAGAATTGTCTGAATTCATACTTGAAATTTTAAGAAATAGTTCATCCACAAATTCAAATTTCTATATTCATTTACTCACCCTTGTGTGGTTCCAATATCTAGCCAAGTGTCCAAGCTGCTATTTTCCCTACACTATTTTCCCTTTTCTGCATGGTCCCCATACACTTTCATAACAGACAAACAGCAGCTTGCACATGTTTCTAAATCTCTCCTTTAGCGTTTCATGCAAGAATAAATAAAAGTCATATGAATTTGGATTGACAGGTGAGTAAATGATCACAGAATTAACATTTTTGGTGAAGTACTGTATCACTTTAAAAAAATACTCCACAAATTATGAATGTAAATCTAAAGAATTATCCTTGCAAAACATGCATATGATATTTGTGCTTTTTACATCTCAAATGTATTTTTAAAATACCCAATAAATCGTAACATATCATCAAGGCTTGTATTCAGACCTCTGTGTATGATTTAGATGTTTAATGGGCTTTGTTAGTATTTATGTTAATATCTTTAATACCAAATAACAAATATGGTGAATTTTTTAACCTTGTCCTTAATTAACACTCAGTATGACTAATCTAATGACTGTAAATAAACAATTTGATTAAAGCGAGACACTACAGGTGAATAGGGTAAAAATTTTAACTAGCAGATACTAGCAGATTTTTCTCGTCTTAATGTAGGTAATTAAGATGAGAAAAATCTGCTAGTATCTGCTAGTTAAAAATTTTACCCTATTCACCTGTAGTGTCTCGCTTTAAAAATGTATTACAAGTTTTCTGTAATTTAATGTTTAAATATGCAAATTAGGCAATATCTAATTAAATATGCGCTAATTTGTATATATTTAAAAAAACAAAATCTGAGTATTGGATAAAGCCAGATTAAAAATTATTTTTTCATTGTGTTCACATATTAGATGGGGAAAAAATTACAGAGGGATTTATGGATATCTACTTTTGTTATCCTGTAAATCATAATATACTGTCAATAGCCTTAAAAAAAATGTTTTTGGGGAATAAAATGTTATATAAATCAGGCTAGGAATAATATATTTACAAATCCCTCTGCAAATGTTTTCATAATATAACTAGGTACAAGACTGGAAAGATTGGTGTATATAGGTGCTACTGAAGTGGAGATTTCAGACTTGGAGTATGAGAGAAAGGTCATTTTGAGAAAACGGGCTTTAAAGATTTATCATCAGCCAATGAGATTGCGCATTCAGCCCTTTTACTTTCGCGATTGGTTGCTGATAAAAAGGAAATGACCATATTTGGATCCGACAGCATTGTACAGTGAAGAGAGAGCTTTCCAGCGGTGCCTGTGATGACAGAGAGCAGACAGAGATCGCGGATCGGCGGGAGGATTTACAACGACAACTTTTGTTGAATTTACGCGAAATCTACAGACGCAAACAGACAAAGTGTAGTAAAATAAAGACCTAAATGTGTATTTCGGACTTTTTTCACCACAGTCTGAAAGAAGACATGTAATTGAAGACAAATATCCAAAAATCTAAAAATTGACCAGTAAAAAACAAAACAATGTTTTTGCCTTCCGTGTCCCGCCTTTAAGGGTCATGACACCCTAACCCAAAATTTCTGAGATTTTAACAGAGGTATGTGTGTTGAACACCATTGAAGACAAAGTTAGCATCTGTTAGATTTAATAGTAGGGGGAAAATGGTTAAATTTTAGTTTTTTTCCGCTATTTTCGTCTTCCGGGTTTAAAATCTTCATCGTGTCCACGTCACAGACTATGACGTGGCAGAGCACTATAGTACTCTGATGACTCATCGGTGTCTCATAATTATTAATGAGACTGAGTTTTTTATCCAATGAGAAGACACTTTCTATTAATTATTCATGACACCACGTGGATCTTTCCAATGACAGACATGTCAAACTATGATATCGCCTATCGCGTAGTAGATGAGAGAGGTAATGATGGGACGCGCGTTTGTTTTCGTGGTGCAAAAGTTCCAGTGCATCTTTCCCCGCGATGCTGCCAGGGCTAGACTCTGACTGCGGGCGGCTGGTTGGCCATCAACCACGGACACATCTAAACTATGTAGCAACCGTACAACTGGCAGGTTTCGTCTTGCGAGTGATGCGGTCCCGAGGACTTTTCTATCGCTTCAGAGGTGTGTGTGTGTGTGTGTGTCTAAAATGTAACCCTGACCGTTTTACTTGCCTTTTGTTAAATAATCACTCGTTATTAAAATTTAGATATGTCGATAATACCTCAAAATTGTATGGAACGTATGCTTAATTTGTGCAAATTTCTATGTCACTGTCCATCTTTTTTATGTTGGTTTAGGGGGCGCGTAGATGGCTATGTACGGAACGTTTTTTTTTAAGCGAATTTCAAATATATGCATTTATAGTGTGTATATAAACAAATATATATATATTTTATAATGACATAATTATACATATACATGTGCATTTATATGTTTTAAATACAATTATAAGGTGTCAGTGTATTTCATTAGACTATAACTTTGCCAGCTATAAAAAAAATCTAGCATTTCCTCACGTTTTACCACTGATTTTTAGTGACAGTCGATATGCATGCATGGGCCACTGGCGATGACAGTCCCCCCTCTCCCCTGCCGTGCCATACCACACCCACTCCCCTCCTTTCTTCTCACAGCCACCACGCCCAATTAAGTTGCATTTTTCAAAAAGATTGTGAGCTAGACTTGAGCTGAAAGAGGGGGGTGTCGTGACCCTTTAAGGTCTTTTAAAATAAAAGCAGCTGGATATATAAATATTACAACTTTTCAGAAGTCATTCAAAATGAGTAATTATGCATTTAATTACGGATCCATCATACGCCACAATTGACAAAGGGTTAATTTGTGTTTTGTAGATATTTGATGACTAATCAATGAACTACATACAGGTTCAGACTGTCTCAGAGCTGAATGATTCAAGATGTTTTTTCCACCGACTTGCAATTTTTGACAAACATTTATTTTGCTCAAGCATTTATGAATACAAAACCGCTCTTACCCGATAGTAGTCAGTGCTGTAGATGTCTCTTGACATTCCGAAGTCTCCAATTTTCACGAGCAGCCCGTTGCCCACCAGGCAGTTGCGCGTCGCCAGGTCACGGTGCACAAAGTGCTGAGATGCCAGGTAGACCATCCCTGATGCGATCTGAGTGGCTATGTGCAGCATCTGAGACAAACCCAGTTCCCCATTGGTCTGAAGTGGCTGTCCGTCAACCAGGATCATTGCATCTGGACCGTGAGCTCTGTAAGTATAAAACAGACAGAATGACCCAACTGATTTCAGTTCTGTCACTTTGGTCCCAACAAGTATTTGGATGCTTACAACTTAAAGGAATAGTTCACCCAAAAATGAAAATTCTGTCATCATTTACAAACTCTCAAGTTGTTCCAAACCTGTATGAATTGATTTCATACGAGATACAAAGATATTTTGAAGAATGTCGGTAACCAAACAGTTGATGGGGCCACATAGACTTCTATAGTATTTTGGAAGTCAATGGGGCCCATCAACTGTTTGGTTACCGACAATCTTCAAAATATCTTCGTTTGTGTTCAGGAGAAGAAAATAAATTCATACAGGTTTTGAACAACTTGAGTGTGTGTAAATGATGACAGAATTTTCATTTTTGGGTGAACTATCCCTTTTAAAAAGTAAATGAATTCTGCAGTGCATTAGATAAGAATTAAAGTTATATTCATGAATGCAGAAGAAAACAAATCAATGGAAAATTAAAATAAACTAATGCGGCTATTCATGTCAATGCAAATTATCAACAGAGTACTTTCCTCTTCAAAGGAAATGAATACTGTGTGATGCAATTTGCATCCCTGTCAGTTTTCTCAGCCTTTTCATGAATCTATCGCCTTATAGTGTCATTACGTATGAAGCAGTTTTTGAAACCTGTTATCCCCTATAATCCTGCTAGCTGGAAAAAGAAAGCAATTTCTGCTCTTTCGACAGAGCCCTGTCAGAAACCATGTACACCTATGTATCCACCTTGTTCAATACCGTTGTGGAAGGTTGTAACCTATCAGTCACAGTCAGATAGGCCCTGCTGACATCACAAAGCTGAATTTTACATCACAACGATAAGAAAACGGCACGCAACTGGTTTACCCAACATTCTAATGCAGGGGTTCCCAACCATTTTGTCATCTGAACCTAAACTCTCATTTAAACTAAAATATTACCTATATTGCTATACAAATTTTAAAAAATGAATCACTACTCGATAAAAATGTTGAAATCTAGAGTGATTACAGGCAATACATAGCTAGATAGGTCATTAGATTTATAAAATTATCGAAAAAAATTATCGCATATATTTACAACTTTCAAATAATTATATTTTTGACAATTTTTTTAGATACTTCTGAGAAAGTGTCCTGTGGTTAGACAAAACGATTTATTTATTTTGCAAATTATTTTATACTCGTGTATGTATGTAATTTTATGACCATATTAATTAAGAAACTATATGGAATAATAAAGTTTGTCTCACTGCAAGACCATTAAAAAAGGAAAAAGTCATTATAACATTAACAAACCTAAACGAAAGGGATCAGCTGATCAGTTATAGGAGCTGAAATATTAATGTTAAGCATCAAGACTTTAGATATACAAAAATGGTGCACTCATATAACTATGAATGGGAGAAATTTTAAAGCGCAATAAGGCAGAATAGACCCATCTTCTAAAAAAAAGAGCCAATCTCCAACTGGTAAAGTCATTGTGTAACTGCAGTGCAACTATAGAAACAGCCAGCATTCTGAGACACGTGCTTATGACTGCACATGCGCATTGGCTGGTCTAGCCTGAAAAAAATGCAGTGAATTCTGAAAAAACTAAATTTATTCAAAGAGATAGGAGCTGTACTTGCATGACTGAAATAGCTGCCCAAGAGGTGTTTCAAAGATGGCTGTTGAGTGAAATGTCTTGCCTTAAAGGGGCTATTTGTAAGAATTTCCATGAATTAATCGCTTTTTGTATTGCCAATGTATGAACAGATTGTAGCGAAAAATAGAGACTTACCCCATACTTCCTAGGTTATTTATGACAGCCTGTAGACAAATTTTTATGTGAAGGACTTGGATCGATTTCGCCAGGAAAATACAAAGGATGTGACAGTTATGCTAGCTCCCAAAAGCCTCTCTTCCGAATGTCACATGGAATGAATGCTTATACAATGTTTATAATAAAGGCGAAGGGGCTATTCTGTACTGTAATGTCAATGTGTCATGCACATAAAAGGGATTAATTCATAGTCTCACATAGCCAGATCTATATAGTCTATAGCAGTGGCGTTTTAAAATGAGATATAAATGTAAATTTAAGTCTGTTAAATAAACATTAAATTAAAAAAAGAGACCAAATACAGTTCTATTTTGTATTTTTGGCAATAGCTATGTACATTTCTATTTATTAAAATCAAGTATAAATTTCATCAAGATAGTGTTTCTATGCATATTTACATTTATTAAAGGTAGACTAAAGGTAGTAACAATTTAAACAATGTATATTTCTTGCGAACTAATGTTCAGCTTTTTTTTTATAAGTCAACTTATTTTCATCAGTCATCAACCTTGTACACACCACACAGTCATCATGTTGTCAGGCCCTTTTAAGTTTTATTTACTTACTTTTTAATTAGTCTTCCCCCTACAGCAACATAGTGTTGGCCCAGATCCGGGCCACATCTGGTACATGTGGATTCCACGTGTACCAGATGTGGGCCGGATAAGGGCCAAAACTATGTTGCTCTCTGAATGTGCACAAAAACAAGTGGCAGAATTTATCACACGAACCAATCATATTCAATCATAACTGATCATATCCAATCAAAGCACGATGGAGGCAATGCCTCCTCTCACGTGCCTTTCCCACATTCATTCTCAATTACCCCCCACTAAACCTCATCTGTCGACACAATGCTAGTGAATCGCAGATCTGATGGAAACATATCCGCCATTATCAAATGCTTTCTTAACTGTTGCTTTCACACCGCTGTTATTTTTTAGTGTGAGCACGTTGTTGGCTGCAGTTCACTTAACGGCCACAGGTGTCGCTAACAACAAGGGTTTCTGAATTCTACATAATACCTGTAGCCCCTTTAACGGGACTTTGGCATCAATTACCCACACAATATCACAGTCAAGTGTTATATTTTGTTTTTATTTAAAAAAATGTTGCCATTTCTGTCATAACCCTGGCCCACTGCAGCTCCTGAGGATGATTTGTATCATAAGACTCTGAAGTTCCCAGAGCATCACATTGGAATTCAGTGGGCATATAATTATGTTCAAAAATGGTCTGTGACCTCAATCAATAATAACTGATTCCCTTTGTATTTGAGATCATTTTACAAGCAAAGCATAACGATTACTGTTTACATAACGATTAAAGATTACACATCATGACATAATTTGCGTGTAGTGTGTTGATTTCATCCACACACCTGAGGAACTTGTTGAGGTCTCCGTGTTTCATGTACTCGAAGACCATGATAAGCGGGTCACCGTCCACGCAGACGCCGTAGAACTTCACGATGTGGTCGTGCTGAAGGTTGGTCAGCAGCTCGGCCTCCCGCTGGAAGTCTTTCCTCGCCGCAAGGGTGGGGTCCTTCAGGGTCTGAAGGAAGAAACAGAAGACAGACTGTTTATTGTCTAATGATCACAAAATTAGCTACTCAGCCAAGCACTTGAGCATTGTAGGCAAAAAAGGGAAAAGTTCAATTAAAATCCATATTTCAAAGACAAAACATTAATATTAGAGGATATCCAGAAAAATGTGCCTTTGTTTTTTTAATCCTTTGTGGATTGCATAAGTCAAACTCATCTGCATAGTTTTGGACTTGGAGGAACCTAATGAGAAATGAGTTTGAGATCGCTGGAGACTTTAGTATCTTGACTAATCAGGGACATTTTTGGGATTTATTCTGAAACATCAGACATTAATTTTTTTTTACCAAAAAACATATTAAAAATGTTTTTGTAATGCATGTTTAAAATGTTTAATTACAAAAAAATAATAATTAATTTTAAAAAACAAATCATTAATATCAGAGGTGTAGATTTCGAAATTATGCTTTCCCCCTGTTGTTGTTTAAAGGGATAGTTCGGCCAAAAATGATATTAAACCCATGATTTACTCAACCTCAAGCCGTTCGAGATGCATATGTCAATCATTTTTCAGACGAACACATTTTTCAGTTATTTTAGAAAATGTCTTAGATCTTTCAGTGGTTATAATGTCAAGTTACGGGGTCCACCTCCTTCAAGTCCCAAAAATGTGCATGCATCCTTCACAAAAGTAATCCATCCGGCTCCAGGGGACATATGCATCTCGAACGGCTTGAGGGTGAGTAAATCATGGGTTTAATATCATTTTTGGCCGAACTATCCCTTTAATTCACGGGACCAGACACCAGATATTTTGCCAAAAGATCTCTTATTTATTGTAATCATTATATGAAGACATAGGAGAGAGTGACAATGGACCAAAGGTCTTCATTCCAGCATCTCTGTTATCTCTGTCCTCTGGACAAAGAGGTTCGGTCTTATATGCCACTGACCAAAAAAACTACATTACCAGTGGAACATATACATTACCAGAGGAACATATGGTTTCTATTAACATGGAATGTATATCTAATCCCTATGCTTCGGTGGAATCTACATACACTGCACACACATTTCATGTCTCTAACTCTTCAGCACAAACTCTCTCACCCCCCCGTTCATGCAGTCTAGCTTGTCCCAAAGTCTCTCTCACACATATTTTTTCAAGAACACTATAATTCACAAAACACAATGATTACAAATGACTATGGATACAAATAAAAAGTAATTATACAGATACATAATACAACTGATTATGAATATTAATAAAAAGTAATAATAATACTGAAAACAATATTAAATGATGAAACTTTAGCCTTCAAAAGGATATATTGTGGATACAGGAATGAAATGTGACTTTGCTATTTATTTATTTTTATACAGTACAAGTAAATTAATTACGGGAGCTTAAATGAGTCAGTCAGTAATAAATAATTCAAGTGAACAATTAATCAGGTTAACAGGACTAACCCATCCCACAAATCTGTATATAAACGGATCCGTCTCTAATGGCTTCTGAATCCTGAACCATTTAAAACCAATGGAGCATGCTGAGCTATTTTTGACAGTATATGTAAATGCATAATCAAAATGTAGATGAGTTGACACAAATATTACTTTGTAGACGCCAAAAGTGCTTTAAATCATTCATGTAACATCAGACTTTTTCACAACAGTTAAATGCATGGACTAAACCTAGGGATGCCAAGGAAGATGCTCAAATTGACCAGCATGACGTCTCTGATTTGCTCGTGCCCTTCTTTGTCTTTTCTGGAAGATTAAATAGTCGCCTGTACACATCCGTCTTTTTGTCATTTTATATCCCATCATTCACAGAAAAATAACCCCCCTTAGTGGCCTTGGCCGTGATATGTCAATTGGTTTCCCAGACACTCTAGCAGCCAGATGCAGCATCACGTTGTGTTTGTGAGGAATCGCTCCTTCAATTATGTTATAATTGCGTTTCGCCCTCAGAACTCGCAGTTTAATTTTAATTAGAGCTACCGTGGGTTAATCCATATCAGGAATTGCAGAGAGGTTCATGCGTTCGAGATGGATGAGGGAACCAATTCGCAGATGGCGAGGTATCTATCCCTATCCATATACTTTATTACTCCTGTGTTGCAAAATTGGCCACCTGCACAGGGCTGGGAAGAGCAGAGGGGACGAATCCAGCACCACCTGGGAGGCTGTCACTTGTAATAAGGGTCTGGAGGTCTTGGGCATCAGGTGGAGATGAGGGAGAGCAAAGGTATGAGAGAGATGCTGGTAGCTCTTTGGCCAAAATACAAGGAAAAACTTGACCTCTCTGAATTTGAGTTGGACGGCTTTCAAACAACAGCTGCTGTGATGGAGCTCCATGAAGCAGACGAAGCCAAGCAGCTTCCCGGAGGAACGTTTTATTGCTCAGAGGTTGTTCTTTCAAAGCTGAAGAGACTCATTTAGATTTCAAAGTATCAACTTTGCCTCAGACTAGACGTTTCTCCTACAATTCCTAAATGAAAACTACACAATTGTTGAAATACAGTGGGGGTTTAGAGCTATACAATGAATGTGGGTTGTATAGCTCAAACTAGTGTCTCATTAGATTCTTCTAAGAACAGCATGGTTTGGTCTTGGAGGAACCTAATGAGAAAAGAGTTTATTGAGATCTCTGCCTTTTGATTGAATATTTTAATATCTTGACTAATCTATACCGACTTCTGAAATCAGACAATTCCCGCAAAATCTACTGCTGCTTTTCTTGATGGCCATCTCAGTGTGCTTTGTGTGTCAAAGTTCATTGGCTGCTCCCATGTGAATAGTCCAATGGTATTTTAACTTTGACAAATGGATAGAGAAATTGGCAAATGAATTAAGAAATGGATAAACATTAATTAAATACAGGTTTTCATTTCTATTTATGCATCAATTTGGAAAGGGAGTTATTCATTTATGTCATAGTTACATTTAACTGTTTTAGACATGATTTAAATAAACAAATGTATTAATACATTTTATTTAGATTTCTTTTTAGATTCCTTAATTTTAAGTAGCCCTCTATTCTTTTTCTTAGGAAAAAAAAACAGAAGTCTCCTCTATTTGCTCTCCATGTAATTTAATTTCGGTTTAAAAGGAAAAAAAAAACTAGATATCAGAGAGATCATTTTTGATTTCCTTCCAATGGGTCAGTGGTAAAACAGGGCATGTGGCTGCTTGTGTTGTTCTTCACATGAGAATCTTCTTCAGACACCATCACAAGATTCTAAAAGACACTGTCAGCTCCATCACTCTTGATCACAGCATCTCCAGAATGATGTGCTTTGCTGGATGATAAACCGTCACTAGCAGACAGTGTTATTGCCAAGATTTATTCCTCCAACCATTTCGGACTAAAGTGCAACACCATGAAAGATCTCACTGATAATGAAAAAGAAGAAAACGTGGGAGATATATATATAAAGTTAAATTAAAATCAAGTTAAATATATATATGGGTGGGTGGGTAGGTAGGTAGTTTAAGTAGTTAGGTGGGTGGGTGGGTAGGTATGAAGGTAGGTTGGTTTAGGTGTTTTAGGTAGTTGGGTGGGTGGATGGATGGCTAGGTAGGTCGGTGTGGTGATGGATTAGGTGGTTTAGGTAGTTAGGTGGGTTAGGTGGTAAGGTCGTTAAGTCGGTGGGTGGATGGGTTAGGTGGTTTAGGTAGTTAGGTAGGTCGTGGGTGGATGGGTTAGGTGGTTTCCGAAGTTAGGTGGGTGGGTGTTTAGGTAGGTAGGTCGGTGGGTGGATGGGTTAGGTGGTTTCCGAAGTTAGGTGGGTGGGTGTTTAGGTAGGTAGGTCGTGGGTGGATGGGTTAGGTGGTTTCCAAAGTTAGGTGGGTGGGTGTTTAGGTAGGTAGGTCGGTGGGTGGATGGGTTAGGTGGTTTAGGTAGTTAGGTGGCTGGGTGGGTAGGTAGCTTAGGTAGTTAGATGGGTGGGTGGTTAGGTTAGTTTGTTAGGTGGGTGGGTGGGTGATTTGGGTGGGTGGTTAGGTAGGTTTATAATAGTATTTCTTAAATTATTAATATTATTTATAACATCATAAAGCTGATAATTCTTCAAATTTTTTCCTCATGTAAAAAACTCAACAAAATACCAAGTATATATTCGACTTCATACTTCAACATGTCAGCATCTATGAAACCTTGAAACTTTGACATTTCGAAACCGACAGACAAACTAGCGCACTTACAGATCAGCACTGATCTGAAGACCTCCTTCAATAGACCGCCTCAACTCACTGGACGGTGAGTTCCTTGACCTTGGTGAATAGTCCCATGTGGTAAACCATGTTAAGGCATTATCCAGGAACTGTCTGCCCACAGCGATGACTCATTCCACTCCGTCTATGCCATGAAGACTAAACCACAGCACTGCAATATCTTAATACCCCCCCAAACCTTGTATCAATGCCAAATATTAAACGCTATTGTAGCTGATCTCTCCTCGGAGCACAGCAGAGCTCTTTCCATCATTGATCTTAGTTAACAAATCCTCCACCACCAAGACGTCTAGCGATCGTTCCCTGAAAGAAACCCCGCTCTAGTGGGCACAGGAGGATCAACTTTATATGTCATTCGAGGGGGGCTGGAAAAAGGGGCTTGACCTTTCGAATGAGTCCTGTGTAACTGGAGAGCGCTACGGCCCTGCTGGAATGGAGGGATCATCTCTTACCTTGACAGCCACCAGCATCTTGTCCTTAGTGGGGCTTAGGTTGTAGCACTCTGCCAGGAACACCTTCCCAAAGGCCCCTTCGCCCAGTTCCCTCTTGAGCACAATGTCTCTGCGCTTAATGTGCTGTACATCTGGAGGGGGAAAGAGAGAGAGAGAGAGAGAGAGAGAGAGAGAGAGAGAGAGAGATTGAAAGGATTGTGTGACAGTCTTCCTGCGGGTGGAGCTGCAAAACAGAGATTGAGAAATGTTTGAATTTCCTAAGTCGGATTGCTGTCACTCAGGCTGATCAGGTAACTTAAAGGAACGTGGCACCAAAAAAATTTCTTTTATGACATATGGAGTGAAAGATAAATGAATTAAAATAAACCAGAAGAAATGAAGAACAATTCACACAGAAATTTGTAAAAATGGCACAACACATACATTTTGGGGAATATATATATATACATATATATATATATATATATAAAATATATATATGTATATACACACACACACACAAATTATAATCATTAAAAATGTATTTATTATCATTGTTATAATAATAGTTATAATAACAATAATAATAATAATAATAATAATATTAAATATAAATTAAATAAATTAATAATAATAAAATAATATATTTATTTATTTACAAATTAAAATTAAAAAACACCAATTACACCAATTCCTAAATATGTCACATAGAAGGCAAATGTATTGTACATACTATTTAATTTTGAGTTTACATTATAAAGGGTAATGCGAGGTAATGTAACCTTGCAAAACATGATGCACTGAGGCAACCTTTTGATGTAATTTTGTTTTTCAGCATTCATGTACTTATCACTTTTAACCTAGAAAGTTTCTGTGATCTCTGAAACCATTTCATTTAACCCGACTGCTAAAACGTGTGCCTGTGGTGTATGTTTACGCAAAATACACACACATTTGCATTGTTTTACACCAGAATCTTTGTGCGAGCTCCCATTGGGAGCCTCAGTGTGAAATGATCTAAACACAAGAGATCAGGTGGATTTGCCACTGAAACAGAGACGAATGAAGTCACACTTGGTCCACTGGGCAGGGTAATGGAGCAGAGACCAGTATGCTGCCGGTTCATGTCCCCGCAGAGCCTTACTGCGGCTCTGCCCTTGAGAGAGGAATGTAACCTCAAACACCCTAATAAATATTGCCACAACATTAAAGACGGCAGGTGATAATCTGCAGATCATCTCCTGTCTGATTTTGACGTACAGATAATCACTGGATGTTATAAAGAAATTTATCTATAGAACAACATATAATGGGTCACCATGAGAAATAAAAGCAACCAAGAAAAGCTTTCCAGAAAGTGGCTGTTTTTAGAACACTGTCAATGGTGCTGAGGAAATGCCTCTACTTCAGGAAGACAAACTTGTCCACAGCAAAAGTAACCACTACCAATGTATAAAAAGACTTGCAAGCTTCCATTCTGAAACAATTAGAGCCTTGGCAAACTGACAATAACACAAAAGTAACTACTACGTTTACTTACAGTAGGCTTCATTCATGAAACACAAGCAGAACCAAGTGTAAAAAAACCCCCACATTCTTATGTAAATGGTCTGAATTAAATTGTGACAATAAGAATATCTTTACAAACAATTTACACAGAAATTTGTTAGAATGAGAAATTTGTATGAATATTTTTTCAAATCAAATCAATAAATCAATAATATTTATCATTATAGTTTATTTGTATTGGAACAATCTTAGAAAAATGCATTGTACATAGACATTATAGCACAAGCCAATTTGTGAGCAAACACACACACACACACACACACACATAGTGTTTTCATGTTTTATGTGGACTTTCCATAGAGACAATGGTTTTTGTACTGTACAAACTGTATATTATATCCTCATACTCTACCCCCATCACAGAAAACATTCTGCATTTTTATATTTTCAAAAAACATAATTTACATCAAAACCTTTGCGAACATCTTGGCAGAAGGCAAAATAATTAAAATATCCCATACATCCCATATTGTTTCCACCACAATGTCCCTTTAGTGGCTGCTTAGTAACACAATAATGCATTGCTCATACTTTTTCCTGAGTAACCTTTCCTAAAGTTGATGACCCATTTACAATCCGAATAGAAACGTCAAAACGAGCAGATTTAAACGTGGCTACCGAAGCGCAAGTCGCCATGATGTAAGGCAGCCTGAGCGGGTCTTTAATCTCTGTACCTTCCACCTGTTTCCATTCCCAGCTCCCAGTCTGCTGCGAGGCAGCGAGCTCCATATGGCCGACCGAGACGGCATCTGGTATTTACTCCAAACAGGAGTTTTGGATAAGCCACCGTCCAACATCAACACTTACTGGCCAAAGTTACGAGTCATTCTATTTTTTTTTTTTTTTTTCACCAGCAGAAAGGCTAATTTTGTGATGAAAAAACAAATATTGATGAATGGACAGCACTCAAGGATAGCCTTTTAAAACAAAAGCAGGCAAACGCAGCATTCTTCGTCTAAGCAGAGCACCTAATCAGCAGAAACAAATTAGGGACAATTTCATTAGGGCTGCCGAGCCAATTGCACTTTGTGGCAGGCATCCAACGACGATGGTAAATATTTCAGCACACTCGATTGTACGAGTCTCCGTCGCAGAAGGTTTTTTCCACAATGGCATCGGTGGAGATTAAGACAAAGGACGGCGAATGCATGCATTACTTCCAAACTAATTAAAAAGCAATTATTTAATCAGGACAGAAAAAGACGATGGGAGAGAGGTTGAGACAAAGATGGAGGGAGAGAAAGGGCTTTGTTTTCTCCATTTCCTGTCCTCCATTTTCTCGTGAGCGATAGGTTCACAATTAGCAGGTGACGGACGCACTGGAAACGTTTGCAGCTTGCAGAGCAATTAAGAAAGTTACAAATTGCACGGGCTAATTGTCTTATTACACCAACTGTTGTGTTGCGTTCACCTCACAGGCTGCATTGTGAGAGGGCAGTCAGGAGAAGAGGTTACCCGCGCTAGACGTCGTCTGTCTAAACACAGCGCGCAGCTGGGAATACAGGACATCGACTTCATCCTAATTAGGCTGTTTTTCCCCCCACCGCTTTCCTGCAGATGTTTACTTGGTGTCGCTGAAAATGACACAACAGACCAAACCAAAGCTGATTTGGGTTCAAATGCATGTAAAATGCATGTAAATCGCTGCTAGAAAACAAAAACAAAAACAGGATTACGGTGGACGTTCCCTAAAGCAAAGCTAAATGAATCCGAGAGAGCACCTGTTCGTTTCCAGTCAGCCACAAAGTCATTTCCTCCTGCGTGATGACTTGATGCACTTACAACCATTTTGTAAATGGCTCCTTTTTAAGATACTACACTCTCTGAAGTCTGAGGATAAAATTAAATAAACAAACAGGCCAAAATAAAAATAGTGTTGAGTGCAGGGAAATGGGAAATCTGGAGCATTGGATGCTTTAAGAATCATTTTTTTAATCGCTTCAGAACTCCCTGAATCAAATTCAAAATGAATCTTGAGGCACCTGAACAATCCATCCCTAATTCCTGCTGGACATTTTTGAGCTGGGGAAGGTGGAGGGTTTCTGAAAGCACACTGCATACTGCTAAAAGCTAGCCTGGTTAAAACCAGACCATTCTCAGTAGTAACTGAGTTATAGTCTGGCAAAGCTTCATTAATAACTCATTTCCAAAGGGGCGTCACCAACGGACGTCGCTCAAATGCCTCTGGGCGCAATCGGATAGACCTAAAACCAATCAGAGTGATCGTCATCGTGTAAAGCCATATGCTGCGTCCCAATTTACCTAAGTTACACTACGCCATAAAAGTATGTTCTCTTTTTGTTAAGAAAAGGTATTTACTTTTGAATGTGTAGCAAAAAAGTAGGCAAGCTTTAGGACATACTACTTCGTCATCTTTATCGGACGGATCTGTCGCGTGCATCCTGTCACTTAAACTGCCCTGTCAATCATCGTGTCACAGTTAAAATCCTCTATTAAATCTAATTTAATTTCCTACCGTTTAGGAGAGAAATGTAGTAGCATGTTCATCTGCCAGTGGGTCTTTCATGGAGACTGTCCTCATGTGTTTGCAATTTGAATATAATAATGCATTTAAAAGTTGGTGCGCTTCACCAACGGATGTCGCTCAAATGCCTCTGGGCACAATTGGATAGACCTAAAACCAATCAGAGCGATCGTCATCGTGTAAAGCCCGCCTCAACGTTTCTGATTGGTGCCGCGATTTGGACGGATTAGAAATCGGTTTGAATCCCGCTACCAGTCTGTGTCCCAATCCCGCTACCAGTCTGTGTCCCGGCCCAGCGGCCTGCAGTCAGCACAAGCCCGTTACCAGTCTGTGGACCAGCCCAGTGGCCTGTAGTCAGCACAATCCCGTTACTAGTCTGTGGAAAATCTTACTAAATCTTACTAAAACATGGTGAAAGGTTATGGTAGGACAACAGTTAAATGCACTGATTATGATTTGAATGTAAAATAGTGTATGTACTTAAAAAATATATCACTATAAAATAATGATATAAAATAAAGTTGTCCTCCGAAGAGGGGGGGTGGAGGTGAAAAAGAAAAAAAGAAAAAAAGAAAAAAAGAAAAAAAGAAATCGGTTTGAATGGGCTCTTTGCCCAGACTACTTGCAGAGCAAATCTAAATTTGCCAGAAGTTTGTCTTCGTTTTCCCAGGCTAGCTAAATGCAACACTACTGGTATTTGTTTGAATGTTGAGCCGTAGCTCATTGGCCACTGATGCAACAACAGCAACCAATCAACTGTGCTATGTAGATAATGACGTGATTGCTACCAAATTAGTTAAAGACCTATCAGCCTGCACCATCTAGAGTTCCATGACAGAACTAGGTACGTGTTTTTACTGATTTGTAAAAATGGCTCCATTTACACTTGACCACATAAATGTGTCTCCACAAAACGAATATAAATCCGATCTTCGATTCCTGCACAACATCCCGCTTGCTGAAGAGATACTCATCTACGGCGGTGAGTGTTGCAGTAGCGCTGTCATATCTGGCTATAAGCATATGTCATGGCTATAAGCATATGTCATGGCTATAAGCATATGTCATGCCATGTCATATAGCCTATAACATGCTTTTACAAAGATATTTTTTTTTATATTTTGGGAGGTAAAATTGACGTGGCTTCAACAACCAGATGCATTTACATTTGTCCAGTTTAATTTGGAATGCGTCTCAAACCACCTTGATCAGATTTAAATTCATCTCAAAAAGTGTTTCGGAGGGTATTTACACCTGATGATCAGACAGCTAAAAAAAAAAAAAAAATGAAACCTATTTAAAATCCTAATTTTAAAATAACCAATATTTATTTATGCAATAATCTGACCCGTACATTGTGGTAACATTTGTATAAATTATAACCCAGATATTATTATTTGTTCTGCGACTTACCGGAGTCTATTACTTTTGAATAAAAAAATAATTGACTAATTGATTTATAATAAAAAAATAAAATAAACATGAAAGCCAAAAAGTAATGCATCAAGAGATATTGTTCGCCCAGTATTTTAACCTAATTAAAAATAACTTGTGCCTTGAGAGCAACACGCCCACATTAAATAGATCCCCGTGTGACAAGGCCACACTGTGTTTGCAAAGATGTCCAAGTGTTATTTTTTCACAGTCTCTGTTAAATGAGCACATGTGCTATACAAGCGCCCTCAAGATACTATTAATAAAGCATGGGGGTGTGCAGCCATTTACAGGCAAGGTTAATGCTAGCGTGTCTTCTGCGGTGTCCCTGGTTGCGTGTTTACATCCTTTGCTTACTATCGAGACTGGCTGTCAGAAGAAGGTCCGCTAGGATTGTCGGAGGGGGCCGTGGGACGTGTTCATGTCTGTAAATGCACACACACACCCTCTCCCTGTCCATCAGAAGACAGACTGCTGTGCATAGACACGTCCACCTGACAACCATGTGTCCTACATCCTCACTCTCCTTCAAGAACACACAACAAAGCATCTCTAGTTCACAAATCAGGCCTGTTGTGAAAACAAACATCTCAGAGGACTAAATGCAGGTAGGTTTATGTAATTGCCACAAATAAAGTATATGAAGAACCTCTAAATAAACAATTTAATGAAGATTTTTATACATAGGATAAGAAAGTGTGTATCTATCGGTCGATATATATATATATACACAGTGTATAAGAGATACACTTTTTCTCATTTTTGACCCCTAGCACATTTGTAATCTAAAATGTAATCTATATGTAATCTAAAAGTAGACATATGTAGGAAAATAAATATGGCTCGTAGCTCATGACTGTTAAAGTCCAGGTGGAACGCATGCTCCGTGTGGCTATTCGCTGGCACAATACCACGGAATTGGGTATGCATTATTGTGATAAATATCTTTCCCCAGGTCTTTCCTACAGGGGCATTTCAAATACAACATAGTACGATAGATCTAAACACACCATTTTAAAGGCCTACATGTCAACTGAATAAAAAAACATACCTGCAAGATGAATTACCTGCTTCCTCTGTAATGCATAATGATTATATTGTCTCATACAATAAAAAAGGCATCATTGTTTCATATAATGCTAGAGATAATGCTGGTATTGTCACATTTTAAACATTTCAGTACCGACTTAATACAGAAGTCAGTACTTTTGACAGCACTAGTTGCCGGTATTGGCAGCAATTGTCTTGTCGCAAATATTGCATTGCGCTCTGTTGGTATCGAGCCTGTTGAAATGTAGCCACACTTTTGATCTTTTCCACATCTTTTACATCTATGGGGGTTGGTACGCTTACACACCACAGACTCACTTGTGAGCCACGTCTCTGGGCAAAACCGCCATAAACTAGTGTTTTTCCTTGATGCCTCGCCACAGCCAATCATGCTGCATGCTTATTGGCTCACTGATGTTGACGAGATTAATCCCTTAGGTATCGAAATTTGGTAATTCGGTCGGTGACTAAGGTTTGAAGTAAAAAAAAAAAAAAAAAAAAAAAAATGAATACATAATTGTAAAAACAGGATACTAAAATATAAAATAAATGGATACTAAAATATAAATGTAAAAGCAGGATACTAAAATATAACATAAATGGATACTAAAATATAAATGTAAAAGCAGGAAGGGGTGGTTGTAAAAAATAAAAGACTAAGCAATTCGAGACTGCGTCAGATTCCCAAACGACAAAAACAGGGTAAGCAAACATGACAATCAAATGAATAAGAGATGAAGCTTAACCGCGGGCACTGGCGTGTGAAAAAGCTTGTTGATGATGTGTATGGAGAGAATGTGCTCAAGAACAAGATTTGAGCTTTGTGGTGGTGCCGTACATATAGGAGAGGTGAAACGTGAACAATGACAGTCAATTTGCCACTATGACTTAGTCATTCATGCACTAAAAGACAGGGAATAACAGACCAGGCTGGGATGTTTATACATGAGTGTCTATTGCCACTATATGAAGCAAAAAACAGCGAATGCATTCTGCGGCAACAATACTAATCAGTCTATTGTGACACTGAAATCGATGTATATCTAAAAAGATTTTATGAAAATGCCTACAAGATAGAGCTGTAATCATCTGCCAGGGCCGTGATGCTTTTCGAACAAAATAAGAGGAAATCAGGATGTTTAAAAGAGGAAATAAATGAAATGGTGCAATGCTAGCATTAAACAATTGTTTTTAGATCTTTAGTTTATAAGTGTATATTGTTTGACAATTTTAGAAAATCATACAACAAAAAATTCCGGCTGTTGGGCGGAAGACTTGCATCTCCAAAACCTTTATATATGTTCAGGCACTTGCATGTGTCATTTTCTTATTAACATTTTACCGAAATGCTCAAATGGAGTTATGAGGTTTTTGACCAGCAAATTTCGGAGAATTTCGGACATACAGTACATGTGTCCCTTAATAGAATGGCCACATCTGGCAGGCAGTAAGCGCATCGCATTATGTTTTCATCAACTTACAGGTTTACTGCAGCTATGTGGGCGCTCAGTTTTGTTCTGTCATTTGGTCAAAATCTCATGTTATTAAAGATAAAGTGCTATTCATAAGCTATTTAAGAAAATGACTCAGTCTATGACTCAACAACAAATGCTAGACTAAGACACTCTTCTCCACTCCACAAATACAAAACATTAGCCTTTATATATACTGTATATATATATATATATATATATATATATATATATATATATATATATATATATATACATACATACATACATACATATACATATATACATGTATACATATATATATATATATATATATATATATACATGTATACATATATATATATATATATATATATATATATATATATATATATACATATATATATATATACATATATATACATATATATACATATATATATATATATATATATATATATATATATATACATATATATATATATATATATACACTTACCTAAAGGATTCTTAGGAAAACCTGTTCAATTTCTCATTAGGGGTGGCAGTGGCTCAGTGGTTCATGTAGGTTGTCTACAAACCGAAAGGTTGGTGGTTCAATCCCCGGTTCCACCAAGTGTCGAGGTGTCCATGAGCAAGACACCTAACCCCAGCTGCTCCCGACGAGCTGGATGGCGCCTTGCATGGCTGACACCGCCGTCGGTGTATGAATGAGTGAGTGAATGGGTGAATGTGAGGCTATGTAAAGCGCTTTGGTGGCCATAGGTCTGTGAAAGCGCTATATAAATGCAGTCCATTTACCATTAATGCAATTATCTAATCAACCAATCACATGGCAGTTGCTTCAATGCATTTAGGGGTGTGGTCCTGGTCAAGACAATCCCCTGAACTCCAAACTGAATGTCAGAATGGGAAAGAAAGGTGATTTAAGCAATTTTGAGCGTGGCATGGTTGTTGGTGCCAGACGGGCTGGTCTGAGTATTTCATAATCTGCTCAGTTACTGGGATTTTCACGCACAACCATTTCTAGGGTTTACAAAGAATGGTGTGAAAAGGGAAAAACATCCAGTATGCGGCAGTCCTGTGGGCGAAAATGCCTTGTTGATGCTAGAGGTCAGAGGAGAATGGGCCGACTGATTCAAGTTGATAGAAGAGCAACTTTGACTGAAACAACCGAGGTATGCAGCAAAGCATTTGTGAAGCCACAACACGCACAACCTTCAGGCGGATGGGCTATAACAGCAGAAGACCCCACCGCGTACCACTCATCGCCACTACAAATAGGAAAAAGAGGCTACAATTTGCACAAGCTCACCAAAATTGGACAGATGAAGACTGGAAAAATGTTGCCTGGTCTGATGAGTCTCGATTTCTGTTGAGACATTCAGATGGTAGAGTCAGAATTTGACGTAAACAGAATGAGAACATGGATCCATCATGCCTTGTTACCACTGTGCAGCCTGGTGGTGTAATGGTGTGGGGGATGTTTTCTTGGCACACTTTAGGCCCCTTAGTGCCAATTGGGCATCGTTTAAATGCCACGGCCTACCTGAGCATTGTTTCTGACCATGTCCATCCCTTTATGACCACCATGTACCCATCCTCTGATGGCTACTTCCAGCAGGATAATGCACCATGTCACAAAGCTCGAATCATTTCAAATTGGTTTCTTGAACATGACAATGAGTTCACTGTACTAAAATGGCCCCCACAGTCACCAGATCTCAACCCAATAGAGCATCTTTGGGATGTGGTGGAACGGGAGCTTCGTGCCCTGGATGTGCATCCCACAAATCTCCATCAACTGCAAGATGCTATCCTATCAATATGGGCCAACATTTCTAAAGAATGCTTTCAGCACCTTGTTGAATCAATGCCACGTAGAATTAAGGCAGTTCTGAAGGCGAAAGGGGGTCAAACACAGTATTAGTATGGTGTTCCTAATAATCCTTTAGGTGAGTATATATATATATATATATATATATATATATATATATATATATATATATATATATATATATATATATATATAAAACGCTGTACTAGTTCAAACAAATAGTTCTTTATTTACTCTTGCATTGCAAACGAGCAGAGAAGTGTGTGCGATACTAGTTATAAGGTTTTACTGACAGTTTGAGGATCCAATGGAGTTACAAGGTTTAATCACAATCTCTTTTTAAAACTTTTCATTGGTTAAATATTTGAAAACCCACAGACAGACGGTTTTCTAATACTGCCTCAAAAGAGTTTACAAACATCCCAACTTGACTTATGTTCTGAAGCTTTCCCTGGAAGATTCACATTCATTAGCTACGTGTGTGTATATGCGTGTGCTCGTTCACGCATACACACACACACACGGGTCATTTAGACCCAGTGCTCTCATTTATCCTTTACCTGAGAGTACATTTGTGTACCGGGGTCTGTGATAGGCTTTTTCAGATTAGCTCTTGAGAGATGAAAAAGCTTGAGTCGTGTCTCCGAAAATAATGAATGCATTACTATTGAAAACACACCGGGCCAGAAGTCAACAAACATAATTCAACCAGATTTATATACAAACCAATTTGTGTACCAAACCAGGATAATCCACAAAGCACGCATACCGTTCGATGTTTCGCCCCAGGTAATTGTGATTTAGTACATCGTCTCTCGGGCAACAGACGACGGAGGTCGATGCATAAAAGTTACAGCATCAAAACAGTGATGTCAGTCACATCCCTACCTTAATAGCTAGGCCTTTATTTATAGCTTTATTGGGTTAATTAATTAGGTTGAAGTGGCAGCAGGCTAATGATTTTATCATGCTGCATATTGTGGGAGAACGGACGGGGAAAGGGAAGGATGATGAGGTGACGTGATGAAGGTTATACATTGTTGGCAAATGACCGTTACGCCACTATGTTGCAATTAGAGTGTTTTAATGAGTTGGAGGGGGATGCATTAGCATTTATAGTGTGGTACAAGGTATCAACAGGGCAAACGACACAAGAGAGAGCATGACATGGCTAAAGTTGTTTATATTACAGTTTTTTTTTTTTTTTTTTTAGGGGCAATTGTAGGATTTCAGTCTTTGGAAGGCTCAGCCCCTTGTAGTGCACCATGTTTTACTTAAATGCATAGTTTACCAAAAAATTTAAAGTCTGTCATCATATACCCACCCTTAAGTCATTTAAACCATGTATGACTGTCTCTCTTCTGTGGAAACACAAAAGAAGATATTTTGAGGAATGCCCATACAATGAAAGTCAATGGGATCCAAAACAACATTGAATCCCATTAAATTTAATAGTATGAATGGACAAAAAAAAGAAAAGAAAAAAAGAGAGACTTTTTTCAAAATAATCATCTTTGCGTTCCACAGAAATAAGAACATCATACATGTTTGGAATGAAAAAAGCATTAGAAAATGTCCATACAATGAAAGTCAATGGGCTCCAAAAACTGGATCCCATTGACTTTCATTGTATGAACCAAAAAAAAAAAAAAAAAAAGAAGAAGAAAAAAAAAGATGACTCATAATAGCATCTTTTGTGTTCCACAAAAGAAAAGGTCGTACAGGTTTGGAAAGACATAAGCAAGAGAAAATTATAACATACAGTACCAGTCAAAAGTTTGGAAACATTACTATTTTTAATGTTTTTGAAAGAAGTCTATTATGCTCATCAAGCCTGCAGTTAAAAAAAAACAAAACAGAAAAAAACAGTAATATTATGAAATATTATTACAATTTAAAATAATGGTTCTCTTTTTTAATATATTTTAAAATGTAATTTATTTTTGTGATGCAAAGCTGAATTTTCATCAGCAAGTACTCCAGTCTTTGGTGTCTTATGATCCTTCAGAAATCATTCTAATATGATGATTTGATACTCAGTTATTATCAATGATGGAAACAGTTGTGCTGTTTAATATATTTTTTTGGAATACTTTTTTCAGGATTCATTGAGGAGTAAAACGTTAACAGCATTTATTCATAAAAACAGCATTTATTCAAAATAAAAACATTTCTAACAATATAAATCGTTACCATCACCTTTTATCAATTTAACGCATCCTTGTTGAATTAAAGTACTAATTTCTTAAAAAAAAATAGTTATTGTTCCCAAACTTTTGAACGGTAGTGTATATTGTTACAAAAGATTTCTATTCTAAATAAATACAGTTCTTTTTAACTTTTTATTCATCAAATAATCCTGAAAAAAGTATCTCAGGTTATAAAAAAAATATTAAGCAGCACAACTGTTTCCAACATTGATCATAAATCAGCATATTAGAATGATTTCTGAAGGATCATAAGACACCAAAGACTGGAGTACTTGCTGATGAAAATTCAGCTTTGCATCACAAAAATAAATTACATTTTAAAGTATATTAAAAAAGAGAACCATTATTTTAAATTGTAATAATATTTCATAATATTACTGTTTTTTTTTTTTTTTTTTTTTTTTTTTAACTGCAGGCTTGATGAGCATAAGAGACTTCTTTCAAAAACATTAAAAATAGTAATGTTTCCAAACTTTTGACTGGTACTGTATATATTTTTTATTTTTGGATTAAATATCCATTGTTCCTCTCAAGACATGAAAACGATTTTTTTTTTTTTTTAATTAAATAAATATATTACATTTATTTTACTTGTAGAGAATTCACTTTCAAGAAAAAAACATTTTAAATAATGCACTTACATAAGCGTTTCTCAAATGAGCATCTTGATTTCAAGCAAAGTAAAGGCTCTTTCTAAATATGTGTGCTGTTTATTAGAATAAAAGGTTGACACATCTTACCCCACTACCAACTATGCAATCAAAATTCAAATATTTATATTTATTTAAAAAAAAAAACAAAGCAACTTTGCAATTGATGTCACTGGATGTTGTAACTTTGGCACCACTTTGACTTTACATACAAATATAAGGCTGCTAATAAACTTTTCCATTTTAGTAGATGATTTTTTAATAATAATTAAGGGAAATCACATAAATCACAAATTTTGAGAGGTCTTAAGATGAAAGATAGTGGGCTGAAGTCCCCCTTAAGGTCTCACATTGCCTTTGAAGTAACATTAACGAACTAAACTAAATTCAACATTCATCATGTTTGACAAACACAACTGCAGCCAACTGGATCCAGAACTGAGAACGTCATTACTGATGCAACTTAACACATCAGAAAGCCTCAAACTCTCCCAGTCTGCGTAAACATTTCATGCTATGACGACTGGGGCCCGAATGGAAGAGATTAAGACATAGATGGATGAGAGGAAGGGGGCATGACATCTGGAGATGGGGTAGAGCGCTCGGATTCAAGTCAATCTTTTGATATTGATTGCATCTGGGGCAAATTCATTTCCAGCATATGATCTGAGAGCAAAGAGCGGCGATTGCTTGCCGGTGGGATATGGGAGGGTGCGAGGAGGTACCGTCCTATCAATTACCCTGAAGTGTGTGGCTTTTAAACAGAGATCCCGATGCTGCCTTAGATGGCCCTAATCATTGTATCCTTTCCTTTGATGATTTGGCATTTGGCTCTGGATGGGATGTTGTTATGGATTCCTGGCTCCAAGAAAAGAGTGTGAGGGAAAGGATGAAGGGAGGCACACAAGGGAGGGAGGGATGGAGGAAGAAGATGAAAAGTGAGAGAGAGAGCAGACGGGGAGGCCCGTGATGACCTCATCCAAAGGACCGAGCGACTCGAGTCTCATTCAGATATGGCTATAAAGATCTCATCTGTCATAGTTTGTCTGATCATTAAGTGATTTAAAACTCAGCTGCCTTCAATATCTCCTGCCAGCCCTCAGGACCAAGAGCTTTCTGACAGGTGGTACAGACGGCAAAGCTTAAACAGCATTTTGCCCGACAGCAAAAGTTTAATAAACACATTGTGAACACTGTGGAGAACAAATAGGTGTATTTTGGTTATCACAGATTAGCTGTGTTTGAGCAACGCTAGAGATGCGGTGCAAATTGGTTTCTGAGGGCTTCCCTTTTTCAGGTGATGCATAGGTCTTAAAATAAGAGATCATAAAAAGTCTGCAACTCGCATGCTACAAGCGCAGAAAACTAACATCTCAAGTCAAACTGTGTTAGGAAGAGTGACAAGATGGACTAAAAAATTAGGGCTGGCAATCAGACAAAAATTATAAGTAATTACATAATATCACAAATAATTGCATATATCAATACTAGCTGAAAAAAATGTCTCTGAAAGTCAATATTTTATTTTTATCTCCATCGAGTTCAGAATTTTTTATTTAAATTCCTCTCACAGTAAGAACATAACTTTATGAAATATATGTAAATATTAAGTCAGGGGGCATAACAAAGAAATATAAAAAATGTAAATAAAAATGAAGATAAGGAATAGCCATTAAAAAAAAAAAAACAGTATAACAATTATCAATTTTATTATCAATATTAATATCTAATTATTAACAATTATTAATTATCAATATTAATAAACACACATATATATATATATATATACACACATATATACACACACATATATACACACACATATATATATATACATATATATATATACACATATATATATATACACATATATATATATATATATATATATATATATATATATATATATATATATATATATATATATATACATATATACATATATATATATATATATATATATATATATATATATATATATATACATATATATATATATATACACACATATATATATATATATATATATATATATATACATATATATATATATATATACATATATATACATATACATATATATATATACATATATATATATATATATATATACATACATATACATATATATATATATATATATGCACATACATAAAATATGTAGAATATTTAGAATATGTAGAATATTCAAGCTATATTAAAACTGTAAACAATGAAAAATAAAGATATAAACCTAATAGAAACTATGTTTACACTTAAACTACAGTACCAGTCAAAAGTTTGGAAACATTACTATTTTTAATGTTTTTGAAAGAAGTCTCTTATGCTCATCAAGCCTGCAGTTAAAAAAAAAAAAACAGTAATATTATGAAATATTATTACAATTTAAAATAATGGTTCTCTTTTTTAATATACTTTTAAAATGTAATTTATTTTTGTGATGCAAAGCTGAATTTTCATCAGCAAGTACTCCAGTCTTTGGTGTCTTATGATCCTTCAGAAATCATTCTAATATGCTGATTTATGATCAATGTTGGAAACAGTTGTGCTGCTTAATATTTTTTTTATAACCTGAGATACTTTTTTCAGGATTATTTGATGAATAAAAAGTTAAAAAGAACTGTATTTATTTAGAATAGAAATCTTTTGTAACAATATACACTACCGTTCAAAAGTTTGGGAACAATAACTACAACAAGGATGCGTTAAATTGATAAAAGGTGATGGTAACGATTTATATTGTTAGAAATGTTTTTATTTAGAATAAATGCTGTTTTTATGAATAAATGCTGTTAACGTTTTACTCATCAATGAATCCTGAAAAAAGTATTCCAAAAAAAAATATTAAACAGCACAACTGTTTCCATCATTGATAATAACTGAGTATCAAATCATCATATTAGAATGATTTCTGAAGGATCATAAGACACCAAAGACTGGAGTACTTGCTGATGAAAATTCAGCTTTGCATCACAAAAATAAATTACATTTTAAAAGAATATAAAAAATGAGAACCATTATTTTAAATTGTAATAATATTTCATAATATTACTGTTTTTTTTTTATATTTTTTTTTTTAACTGCAGGCTTGATGAGCATAAGAGACTTCTTTCAAAAACATTAAAAATAGTTGTTTCCAAACTTTTGACTGGTACTGTATATGAAGACTTCAGATACAAAAAGTGCGTCTGACATTTTTCTTTTAAATTAGCATTTTTATGTTTTTAATTTTTACTCTATCAGTGACATTTTAGAAAATAAGGTATTTCAATAACTGACTAATAAACTTTTCTTTGCCATTAAAGTGAAATTACTCAACCTAAACATAGGAGCCTGATAAAAAAGCTAATTTAAAAGAAAAATGTCAGACAGACAGAATAAAATGCACAATGTTATAGATTTGTGCATCTAACACTTTAATGCATAGTCCACTTACATTAGAGTCTTAAAGGGTTAGTTCACCCAAAAATGAAAATTCTGTCAGTAATTACCCACCGTCATGTTGTTCCAACTCCGTAAGACTTTCGTTCATCTTCAGAACACAAATTAAGATATTTTTGATGAAATCTGAGAGCTGTCTCACTCCTCCATAGGCTTCTATGGGATCGAAACTTGCGACTTTATTCAACTATTCATATTCTTCTGTGTAGGCCTCTGACGTGAGTTCACGTAGTGTAACAGTGCAGCACTTCTGGGTTGTACGTCACCTCACTATTGGCCGACGCTGGTCATGTGTGTGATGCGTGTGACCTACAACCCAGAAGCGCTGCGCTGTTACACTACGTGAACTCACGTCAGAGGCCAACACAGAAGAAAATGAATAGTTGAATAAAGTTGTTATTTCTGTTTGTTTTTTGCACACAAAAAGTATTCTCGTCACTTGATAAACTTATGGTTGAGCCACTGTAGTCACTTGGACTATTTTAAACATTGTCTTTTCTAACTTTCTGGGCCGGCAAGTTTCGATCCCATAGAAGCCTATGGAGGAGTGAGCCAGCTCTCAGATTTAATAAAAAATATCTTCATTTGTGTTCCGAAGATGAACGAAAGTCTTACGGGGTTGGAACAACATGAGGGTGAGTAATTACTGACAGAATTTTCGTTTTTGGGTGAACTAACCCTTCAAATGCATCCATCAGTGCATAGAATGCAAATATCGGATTCCATCTGGATGACTCATGCCTGCCATAACTACAGTACTGTCATTTAAAACAGCCCAGGGAAGCAGTTAAAAAGATAAAAACTTGAGGCCTCTCCAAACATCATGCAAAATGATTACCCTTGACACAAGCAAAAGAGCCTAGCGCACTGGAAATCTGTTCCTTGAATGCACGCATTCCATCATTCCTGCTGCACAGTGCTCTCCCATTACCAAACAGGCTCTCCGTTAATGTCCTGCAAGAAATCTAAAGCTATCATCTAATACAAACTGACAGATGATAAAAATACAGATTCATTAAAACGCCAGCTCCGGAGCGCCAGGAGGCAGAGCCAGGGCTGAAGGAATAATAGGACCTCGGGCAGATATGTATCTGTCATTAGGCCAGCAGAACAGTCCAGAGTCTCACCCCCTTCAACGCTCCCTAATAAGGATTAATTTCCTGCGGTGGTTACACCTGCAGCTAATAGGACAAGGCCGACCACAAGGTGCGCACCATCAGCACGCTTATTGTCAGCCAAAGCTCCCCATGGTTCACCGGAGAAGGTCATCAGTCTTTTAGACGGGTTTGATTCTTTCAAGAGGGGAACGTCAGAGAGGAAAATATTAATAAAGTGCTGTGATTTAAATATCATTTGATATGCATGGGGTTTTTAGAGAGCCCAGTTAACTCATGTCAAATATCAATGTGCTAAAAGGAAAGGTTGTGATATGGCAGTAAGCATAAATGTGATTTACTTAAGCAGAACATTTACTAAGATCGACACCAATTTCAATCAACCAATCAGATTTTAGGACTAGGTTTAGGGTTTATACTGTAGATACTGTTAAAAAGTTTGGGGTCTGTAAGATTTCTTCTCTTATGCTCTCCAAGGCTGGCTTTATTTGTCAAATAATTTTAGCAGCTTTCAGTGTCACATGATCCTTCAGAAATCATTCTAATATGTTGATTTTGTGATAAAAAAACAACATTTCATAGTATTAGAAATGTTCAAAACAGTTGCGCTCATTAATATTATTATGGAAACGTGATGTTTTTTTCCAGGATTCTTTGATGAATAGAAAGTTCAAGAAATAGCATTTATCTTTTGGAATATTATAATGTCTATGTCCTAATTTAATGCATCCATGCTGAACAAAACAATTTTTTTTAAGTACTGACACCAAGCTTTTGGAATGGTAGTGTATATATACTGAGATATTGAGTTATTATTTGTTGGCTTTCACTGTATGGATATAACAATTGAAACTCTCTTCAAAATATCTTCTTCTTAAACGGGCATCCACCGTAAAGACTCATCATAGACCATAAAGATCAAAAGACCATAAAGGTCATAAAAGTGAAATCTATTTACAGCGATCTCCTGATTCACCATGCTCAAGGAATAAAAACATATTCATCTCTATAAACAGCATTTGTTGCATCCTCAGAGCTGTTATTGAATCTATTGCTATGGTGCATCATGCTATTTCTACTGTAACAACACAGGATTGCTTCTAAGATAGACACTATTCTTTGTCCACCATGATTTATAATTCTATAAAGGTAAACCTCTGCCTCCGGATGCGAACAATCCCAAGGTTTATCATTCTTTTTTGTGTCTGGAGCACAAAGGCAGAGAAAATAAGGACATATTTTTCAGTGCATTGTGTTTGTATTGAAGTTGCTTGAAGTAAATAAGTTTCTAAAAGGCCCTCAAGAGTGCCGTTGTACTCAGGCAATTTGGCAATTTCAGACTGAAATGGTTTCTTTCTAAACTTTCTGAAGTTCTTTCATGGAAACAAGTGGAAGAAATAGTTTCTGTTATACCTCACTTACTGTATGTCACTTTGGTAGAAACATCACAGTGGTACTGGTTTAACACAGTTTTGCACTTGCTGACTGAGGTCAACACTTAACTGGATGTTTCTTGACATTTTTTGACTAAATGGTTGGAGATAAATGTCCCATGCTGATATAAGCTTGAGGGCTTTCTTCTGGGCTGACAGGGCTGAAATATGCATCCCAGTAAAATGAAATGGAACGCAATTGGGGCATGAATTCCTTGACGGTTTTTCCGCTGTTTTATAGGTAATTCTGGCTGTTTTTACATGCAGATCCAAGTGATTGCATGGAAATTACAAAATGGCTCCTGTTGAGCAACTGAGCTCTACTTTTTGGTTTTTAGTTTTACTTAAAAACACGATCACTTGATATGGAAGCAAAACCAGTGGGGAAACCAATGGTGGGGATTTACTGCAAAAAATCAGCTGAGATGAAATAAGCAAAGTCAGTCTACACAAAATTAGTCCACACAGAACTTCGCTTTGAACCTCTCTGCACCAAACCGACAGCAGCAAAGGGTCTGTAACTCTTTAAAGCACTCTTCTTCTCTTATCTTGCCAGGAAACAGAAGAGAAAGATCATCATCTTTAATGCTGTTTGAAAGAAAGGTGCTCTGTCAAAACAGATAAGGCTGTTCTTTTCTCTTTTCTTGGTTTCAGACAGTAAAAGCAATCCTTTATCGTAAAAAAGACTGAGAAGAAGAATGAAAAACATATCCTTTAGCCCTTGAATGTTCCATCCTATGTAACAAAATATTTAATTTTAATGTATTTTAAATGTTACCATGTACAAAAATGATGGATGACTGGCTGGATGGATGTTTCATTGCTCCACATGTATCTCAATGCTTTCAGTAGAGATCTTTGTGCCTTGTGACAAAAAACTGCTGCTAGCTAATGTATAGACTATATTCTTCAGTACTTGAAGTTTGTATTTTCAAATGTGCTGTAGAATTCTGTGGGGTCCTTTAATGGGTAATTGGGGTGGAATGAGTTCGCTGCTAAAATGCCAGAAGGTTCTGGGTTGAAGTCTAGAGAGAGATGATTACAGGGAAGAGGCTTGGGTAATTGACGGCCATTGAACAAAGGGATCACTGCTTCCACAGAGTTTGGCCAACATTTCCACAGGCCTTGCATTTAGCCAGCCTGTAATAATGAAGCTGTGTGTCTTTCTCCGTACTGTAGCCAATATATCTATCTCAATACTTTTATAGGCCTGTTGACCTGACAAGTAGTCAAATGGTTTAACCTAGAGCACAGTTTAGTCTGGCAGTGCGAGGTACTTTGTATGAAAACATTTGTGGATCTTCCTCTAAATTACTTCAGTTCAAGCGTAATAATACTAATATACCAACTTTCCAATGACACTTTTGTCAATCAAGACTAAGCGGCTGTCTACACGACACCGTTTTCAATTAAAAACTGAAACTTTTTATGCGCTTGGGCTGTTCGTTTACACGACAACGGCGTTTTACGGGGGCTGAAAACGCACTTTTGAAAATGATAGCGTTATCGTCTCCATGTAAACTACATAAACGCGAATTTGTGAAAACAGTGGCGTCATGCGCATGCATATAACGTGTTACCTCCGTGAAGTTGGCACCCCATAAAACGAAATCATTTCCAAAACTATGCCATTCGTTTGTGCTGCGTTTGTGCTGATTTGTGCCGCAAAAACCAACATTTGTGCTGGTTTCGTGTTTGAGATATTGAACATTATTTTTTGGGTTGCGTGACGTCACTCTCCACCCCATGTCCTTCAAATCGCTCCAAACCGGTGTCATTCGTTTGTGCTCGGTTTGTGCTGGTTTGTGCCGTTAAAACAAACACTGTATCTGTTTTCCTTTCGCAGATATAACAAATTTAATTCGGGAGCTGTGACGTCACTCTCCACCTCACCTCATCTAAATCGCTCCAAACCGGTGTCGTTCGTTTGTGCTCGATTTGTGCTTGTTTGTGCCGTTAAAACAAACACTGTATCTGTTTTCCTTTCGCAGATATAACAAATTTAATTCGGGAGCTGTGACGTCACTCTCCACCCCACCTCATCTAAATCGCTCCAAACCGGTGTCGTTCGTTTGTGCTCGATTTGTGCTTGTTTGTGCCGTTAAAACAAACACTGTATCTGTTTTCCTTTCGCAGATATAACAAATTTAATTCGGGAGCTGTGACGTCACTCTCCACCCCACCTCATCTAAATCGCTCCAAACCGGTGTCGTTCGTTTGTGCTCGATTTGTGCTTGTTTGTGCCGTTAAAACAAACACTGTATCTGTTTTCCTTTCGCAGATATAACAAATTTAATTCGGGAGCTGTGACGTCACTCTCCACCCCACCTCATCTAAATCGCTCCAAACCGGTGTCGTTCGTTTGTGCTCGATTTGTGCTGGTTTGTGCCGTTGAAAGAAACAGTGCAACTACGATCCCCTCTTAAACATAAAAAAATAAACTTTTTAAGTAGGCTACAGTTACATAACTGTCCACCCCATATGGTCCAAATCGTTGCAAAACTGTGCCGCTCGATTTGTGCCGTTACGATGAACATTGTATCTTTTTCCCCTCCTTAGAAATAACACATTGGATTCGGGACAGTGACGTCACTCTCCACCCCATGCCGTCCAAATCGCCCCAAACCGGTGCTTTTTGTTTGTGCTCGATTTGTGCCGTAGAAAGAACCATCATAAATTATTCCATTCTTTAGACATCACAAAATCTTTGGAGGAGTAGTAACGTCACGCAAGCAAGCCGCGCTCTCCATCCATCTCGTCTACAAACCTGTCCGGTTCGTTTGTGCTTGCACAGGGCCGCAGCTGTCAGCGTTCTTCTTTAGATATGGGAATGTTTTATTTTAGATTTATTTTATTTTGTGCTATTGACATTTGGTCTTTATATAATCACCAATGCACTACGATATGTAATGTATAGGCTACTGTCACTACTCTGGCTGTAAGCTACGTGTGACTGATGCTTAATTTTGTATTAAAATAAATTAAAATAACCAATAAAAAAAAATTATTAAAAAAATTGTGTAGTGTCTTAAGTTTTCTGAATAGGCCTACTTTTGACAGCTTACAGTGCCTGTTTGTGCTGTAAAAAGTTTCGTTTGTGCTGCTTCGGTTTTTTAGACATTAAAATCTATTATAATCTTTTATGCTGCATCGGGTTTTAAAATATTAATCACTGAATGTTTGGTCGATTCAAAACGAAAGACATTTATTTCTGTAATGTCAAAGCTGAATTTTCTGTATCATTACTCCAGTTTTCAATGTCACATTATTCTTTAGAAATCGTAAGATGTTGATTTTGTGCTCAATTATTATTGGTGCTCACTGCTCAGTTAAGAAAGGCTCTTATATTTTATCAATGTTTAATACACATTGCTTGTTTTTTTTATTTATGTTTTTGTTTGTGGAAACCGTGAAACCTGAGTGACCTCAGAATGACCTAAAAATATAATTTTAATGTCTAAAAAACCGAAATCTTTCGTTTTGAATCGACCAAACATTCAGTGATTAATATTTTAAAACCCGATGCAGCATAAAAGATTATAATAGATTTTAATGTTTAAAAAACCGAAGCAGCACAAACGAAACTTTTTACAGCACAAACAGGCACTGTAAGCTGTCAAAAGTAGGCCTAATTCAGAAAACTTAAGACACTACACAATTTTTTTAATAATTTTTTTTTATTGGTTATTTTAATTTATTTTAATACAAAATTAAGCATCAGTCACACGTAGCTTACAGCCAGAGTAGTGACAGTAGCCTATACATTACATATCGTAGTGCATTGGTGATTATATAAAGACCAAATGTCAATAGCACAAAATAAAATAAATCTAAAATAAAACATTCCCATATCTAAAGAAGAACGCTGACAGCTGCGGCCCTGTGCAAGCACAAACGAACCGGACAGGTTTGTAGACGAGATGGATGGAGAGCGCGGCTTGCTTGCGTGACGTTACTACTCCTCCAAAGATTTTGTGATGTCTAAAGAATGGAATAATTTATGATGGTTCTTTCTACGGCACAAAACAGCACAAATCGAGCACAAACAAAAAGCACCGGTTTGGGGCGATTTGGACGGCATGGGGTGGAGAGTGACGTCACTGTCCCGAATCCAATGTGTTATTTCTAAGGAGGGGAAAAAGATACAATGTTCATCGTAACGGCACAAACCGGCACAAATCGAGCACAAACGAGCGGCACAGTTTTGAAACGATTTGGACCATATGGGGTGGACAGTTATGTAACTGTACTTAAAAAGTTTATTTTTTTATGTTTAAGAGGGGATCGTAGTTGCACTGTTTCTTTCAACGGCACAAACCAGCACAAATCGAGCACAAACGAACGACACCGGTTTGGAGCGATTTAGATGAGGTGGGGTGGAGAGTGACGTCACGCAACCCAAAAAATAATGTTCAATATCTCAAACACGAAACCAGCACAAATGTTGGTTTTTGCGGCACAAATCAGCACAAACGCAGCACAAACGAATGGCATAGTTTTGGAAATGATTTCGTTTTATGGGGTGCCAACTTCACGGAGGTTAACGACCTCAGTCTATAGGTGTGTAGTGTTTCTTTACAAAGTGAGATCGCCAACTACTGGTCTGGAAGATGAATACAGCATTTTTAGTCACTTAATTGTTACATTTTAAAGGTGTAGCTTAATGTCTGACAAAAGACTTTCATTAATAATGACTCATGCATTAAGTCAGTTTTTCTATTCTCAGTTCCGGCTCCGGCTCCGGAAAATGAAGAGGTACTGGACATAAATAATAATAATAAAGAAAAGGAATAGTATGCTATTAATCTATTACATTGCACATTCTCAAAACTCTTGCTGTAAACACCCACAAACACAAGCCTGGCAGATTATAAATCATGCATTTTGCCATTAAAGATTCATGCAGTTCATAAAGCATAACTCTGGGTGTTTATATATACATATGTTTTTCCACACTTAATGTGATTTTTCTGGCTTACTGGGTTAGCCTGTGCATCGAATGGAGTATCTTTCAAGAGGGGTTTAGAGAAACATGGCCACTCATTATTTTGAGAACCATCTGCTTGTCGAGGTACAGACTGCAGAAAGATCTATTTCCTCTTCTACTCGATGATCTCCTGTAGCTGTTTGAAATGTTTGTAGCTCCTGTAGCTGTTTTGAAATGCTTGAAATCTTTTGGTTATCAGCCCAGCTTCCTAACCACTACGCCACCATAACAAAACATTCAGAAGAGGGAATGAATCTAATTAAATTAAACATTTCATGGTCTACCAACTAAGCTACACTGGCTCCAAAGTCACCATCCACAGCCAGTCATGCCTCATTCCCTTCACGTCCTCAACTCTCCAAGTACAAAATGACAAATCAAGCAGCTTTACAACCCATCCATGTGCTTCTCAATAGCCACCAGGCACTGTTTGATTGTGTATCAGCTTCATGGAGCAGCGGATATTGGCTTTGTTTGCCTACGGCTTTGTCGTTTTTCATCTGGGTCCCTTTTTTTTTTTCATTTGGTATCGGAGTTCACTGAAATGTGTACAATTAGGATCCCCGGAAAGACTAATAAACAAATTTGACAAATTGCCAGTGCTCAAAGTAGAATGAATATACAAAATGAAAGAAATAAATCCATCCATTTTCCAATCTGTTTGTCCCATGTTAAAAACTAAAAATCAATATACAGAAAAGTAAAATTACATATTACATATACATACATACACACACACACACACACACACACACATATATATATATATATATATATATATATATATAGGTTTTCCCAGATAAAAAAAAAAAAAGGATAGAGAATGAAAGATTCAGGATTCGGACACAACATTGACACCTTATGCAATCAGCTGTGTTGTTATTGCTTTGGCTTAGATGAATTAAATTAATCTTCTTGGTCGCCTCCAGGTGCTTCAAAAGCGATATCCTGCATGAGTTGCATTTCTCTGCCCACAAACAAATCTAATTTATTTGATTATTAGGCAACAAAGCAGCACAATATGACTGATGATATTCCATTGCTTTTTGGGGTGCAAAACAGGCTGGAGAATCAGAATTGCATCTTTAGAGGCCTGTAAAATTAAGCTGATTTAACAAAGCTTGCTTAGTTCGGGATTGTCTCCACATTGGAGACAGAACGGGCAAATCAGAGGCACACAGTGCCCGGAAACACAAGGTAGCGCCAAACACAATGCACACCACTGAGAATCCAATTTTGGCTTGATTTGGAAGTCATGGAACCACTCATAGGAAGTACAGAGAGAATAGAAAGGAGAGAAAGGATGCATTGAGGGAATACAGTCTGCCAGCTCCGGAATAATGTAAAATCCTAAAGACAGATAATTCACAGATTAGTCCGGATCAAGGCCGTGTGGAAGAGAAAACCCATCAGCGCCCCAAAAGGACTAGTGTGAATCCTTTTCTCAGGTGGAAATCAGAAGGTTTGCCAATTGTGCAAAATATTAAAATTACCATATGAATATGAAGTCTTTTTCATTCTGGTTAAAGCAGATTAAAATCTATTCAGGAAACTAATCATCAAAGTTCAAAGCAAAAAGGCTATATTAAATTAAAATAGAAATATTTTAAATTTGTATAATCTTATAAATAACTATCATTTATAAGATTTAGAAAATCTAAAAAAAAATATACATTGATACAGTAACTTTATTTTTTAAATGAGCATTACATAGTTCAAAATACTGAACAAAACATTCACTTCAAACCCCTTTGAGAACGCACACAAATTCTTCTTAAATGTGAAGTTATCGACCCAATTTCCCACCCTCATGGATCATACTTCACATTTTCTTTCTCAAGCATATGCTTTTGTCTAGAATTCAATCTGTAAGGCACATGAGGGAATTTGCAGCCAACCTAAATTTAAACCAGAGTTCAATTTACTCTGGATATATGACAGTGATGTATCAAAATATGACGAGTATTGCTAAGATTTACACACTCCCTGAGCACACTAAAAATTTAGGCAAGGACAGAAACACCACAAATCACAGTCAATGTCGGTGTCACTCACTGTAATAAGTACGCTTTCATAAGCTTTAAAAATGGCAGCAGTCTTCAGACTTTAATTGAATCAGTTCTGTTTGGAATGATACTCAAGGGGGCAATGAAGAGCTCGGGAATGTCTGCCACCTTCTGTGTGGAACAAAGTCGGATTACGAAAAATGTCTGTTGGTAGGCAGCAGGAATGGGAATTGTGAGTATGCAGTGAAAAAATGTGTATTCAAATTTTAAAGCAGAAATGGCAACATTACAGTGATCCATGATTGAAATGATTCATGATTCAATTCATGATTCATCAATTTACTGATTCGCCAATTAATTGATTCACTGATTCTTTCAGCATAAAGGCCCGTTCACACCAAGAACATTAACTATAATGATAAAGATAATTATATTGTTTTAAAAGTCATCACCACAACGATGATAATAACACAATATAACACTGGAATCACTTTCAAAATAAAAATTTCCCAGCTGATGAAGGATAAAAACACTGACAAACAATCAGAATTCATCCGACTTTTAAGAGACCAGGCATTTAAATCAGCAGATGACAAAACTTCAGCGTGTGCTTACGATAAACAGAAAGCTATCGCACGTTGGTGTGGGCGCTAATATTGTTATCATGGTAACACTTCACAATAAGGTTCATTAGTTAACAACCTTAGTTAGCATGAACTAATAATGAACAATACTTCTTCAGCATTTATTAATCTTAGTCAATATTAATTTCAACATTTACTAATATGTTGTATACTGTGAACTAACATGAACAAACAATGAACAGCTGCATTTTTATTAACTAACATTAGCAAAGATAAATAAATACTGTAACAAATGTATTGCTCATTGTTAGTTAATTTTATTTAATACATTAACTAATGAACCTTACTGTAAAGTGTCACCGTTATCATTATAGTTGTTAACGGTATGAACAGACCTTAACAGAACACAGTAACAATTCTTGTTTAAATGCATGTCAAACATAACAAAATGAATGACTTGTGGTTCAGTAAGTGAATCTGAATAATTCACTAACCAGTAATTCAGTTTGATCCGAACTGCCTCACAAGACTCATTTGTTTGGGAATCAAACTACACTGCTTTGTTTCATGCAAGAATGCATACTCAAGAAACAGAACTGCATTTTTACATTTTTAGCATTAAAAACATCTTGGTGCCCATTTGGTACTCACGAGTACTCACAAAAAAATACATTGGTGTCTATTTGGTACTCACAAGTGGTGGGCTTGTTGCAGTTGTGCCCGTGCCGGAAATACTGTGGGTTCTCGATCACTGGGATACGGGTCATACCGATCACCACAGCGTCAGGCCCAGCGTCCAGGGTACACGGGGTTATGATGCCGTGATTGACGTGGTGAAGGGGGCTGGCGGAGTCTTCTTCACCGCTGATCACAGCCACGGGTCCTGCAGAGAGAAAAAGAGAGCCATCACACAAAATGACATTGGTTCCTTAATGGAAAATGAATGCAGCGTAATACATCTGAGAGGGAAAAGCGGGCAGGCTCATTTGTCAGAATAAACGTTATCTCTTAGAGCTGCGACTGGCCTCTGAGCTCTTCTCTGTCATTTGGTCACACATTAACCGCCTCGGCCCGATCCAACCCCAGAAGCCTCAGCTGCCGTGGCCCCGGGCCACGATAAATACTGACTCCCCAAGTTTCCCAAAGTCCCATCATCGGCTCATTCAGTGGCGTCAACAAAAATACGCCCACATTCAGTTTTGGGCCTCCAAGCTGGCAATAAATAAATGTCAGGCCTAGACAATAAAGAAGGCCTGACGGGTGCCATGAGAGAGTTTCAGGACAGCTGACTAAACCAGCACTTTCCCAATAGGGTCATTGCTGCATTTATGTTATCAATTTTTGCATCATTTCTTCCATCATTGTTCCTGATAAATAAAATTAAATAAACATTAATTATTTAATGTTTAAATTCAAACAATGTTGTATATCTTTAAATTTGTATTTAAGTTGTTGTATAAATATTTAATATAGCAGACTGTTGAGCTCTGAATAAAGCCCCTTTCACACAGAGATTCCGGAAAATACACGGATAATGTGTCCCGGGATCGTTTGATTTTGGTTCATTCACACTGCCAGTGATTTTCCGGAATCTGTGAGTGCGTTCACACACATCCCGTAAAGACACGTGACTTTAGGATGTCAGATGTCAGTTCTGCTGATAGCTCCTCTTTGTCATTTCTACAGGAAGACGAGTCCATACTCCCCAGTAGCGTCACTGGGTTTGCCGTGTCATCACTACGACACACCCCTTACGGCATTGGTCCTGGCTTTTGTTAACACAGGGCGCGTTCCGGGACTGATCCCGGCAATGTTACTAGGTCCCCATCCCGGCATCGATCCCGGGACGTGTTTGCATTCACACAGAAGGCACTCTAGCAATTTTACTGTGTGAAAGGGGCTTAAGTGAGCTAACATTTGAATGCTTTGAATGTTCGACAACATGTTATATTGTGAGAACATACAGAAACACTCAGGGTGTCATTCAAGGCTTTTTCTAAGAGAGTTTCATGGTCGAACTGAAGATTCACAGGGCTATTTAGTTCATAAGGTCAGACATCTTGACACAAGGCCTATGAGTGAACTGGATATAGACAGAAAGAGCCAGTTATTATTATTAATTGATTTCATAGTACTCAAAGAAAGCTTAATGTTACAAATAAGTACTGTAGGGGTGTATCACAATACTGAACTCACGATACGATATTATTGCGATACTCCAAGACATATGATAAAAGGTTAACAAAAAAATTACTGTTTATTAAACTGATAAATTTGATATTACATTGTGTGTATAAATGAATATTTTTGGACTTGGTGCTGGAAACCCAATGCACAGGCCAATAGAGACACCAGAATAAAAATATTCATGATTCTGAAGCTGAAAATACAGTTATTTTAGACGAATATGTTTCCCTATTGCATTATTATACATTAAATTATATTCAACAACATTATATATAATATTTTAATGTAGTACTGAAACTAAAACTCTGAAAACTTTAATTTTTTCTCACATAGTAATTTTTATTTTGGGTGAACTATTCACGATACATATTGTCACTATTCACGATACATATTGTTGCATTTTTGTATTGCGATATATTGTGACACGATATAGTGTTACACCCCTACAAATAAGCATAGCTGCTTCAGTGTTAGAGACACAAAGACTCATAAGAAAATTATGAAAAAACATGTAGAATATTCATTGGAATTGTTTTTTCCCTCCTTTGGAAGGTATCATGACAGGAAGACAGTCGGTAAAGTAAGCCATACTAAAGGAAAAACAAGTAAACAAATATATAAATGAGCAGAATATTTTGAAATATCTATCAAATGCTTCACTAATTTGAATGACTACTTTATTAGGAAGCATACCAGTCGTCATTAAGGTTCCATTTGGAATTTAGTTGAACTGCAAAATGAAAGACTTTTATCTGATCTTATTCTGCTCTTTGTGAACTTCAATCAGAAATCCAAATGTAATGAGCAGCCGCAAATCGCATTTCTGGCTATAAATTGAGATTATTTTGAGACAATAACAGTGGTCTGCTGTGACACATTTAAGTGGAAATCTTGGGGAAAAGTCTTAATTAGTTTTAGCCTTTAAGACAGGAGACAACGTTCAATGTCTAATGACCCCTGCAGCTAATTGGGTCATTAAAATACTTTTCTTTTCTTTAATTGGAAAGTCTAAAAGCCCCAAAAGTACCATTCAAATAATTATTGTAAATAACAAAAGTCTTAGCAAGGTGAAAAAATAACACGATTACTCCTGTTCTTTCAAACCATCACCCTAATAATAGTCATATGGTCATTAATATTATTATTATTATTAATATCATTATTATTCAATGGTTCAAGTCATCCATTCATTTTATCCTCAAAATGAATAGATGTTTTTCATTAGCTCAGTTTTTGCTTATCCGTGCATTAGTAATATTACATATTAAGCCTAAAACTAAAAGCACTCCTTAAAATTCCTCCTTGGTATCTTCAGGTTATACTTAGAGATGTGCAAGGTCAAACGCAGCTGTTAATGCGCTTCAAAATAAACACATAAAGCATATCAAATGGCACTTTCAAAATCCTATTATACAGCTGGCACGGTGAATTGAAGATTGCATTCACTCGATGTTGCCTTTTGGCATTTTGAGTTAGAAACTCCATCAATAAAGTGCTGGAAACAATTTAGGTGGTCGAACAGAAAATGGGTAGCTTCCTCCTGTTGTCATCATCTCTATTGACCTAGACAACTGTGTTTTATCCATAAGTTTCCATTTATTTTAAAGGACATCATTCTCTGTCTGACAAAAAGACAAAGTCACTATATTCCAAAGGATACGTTTTCAGAAATCATAAAAATAACAAAAATACATGTATAAAATAAGCGCACGTATTATCAAGCTGCTTTACGTGTACTTTGAGCTCTCTGCTGGGACTGAGCACTACATAAAACGCTTAAAAAAACACATTTCAGTGATGAATTATGTTTTTATTCCTTCTTCCCGTACAATGAAAGCCTCAAGGCCAATATTATTTAGTGCCTACAAGGAGACATTATTTGATCTTTTATTTTATTTATGCATCGGAAGAACAAAGTCAGTTTAATAAGATTGTGAGATGGGCGGAAGAGAACCAGCAAAACCTCCATAAAGACTATGGGGTGGGAGGGGCTAGAATGTAACTGGAAGTGCCTGAATTAGATTGTTAACGATGGCTGTAAGGATGATATTCAAGAAATAATGTTACATTTTGGTGTGTTCGTCAAACATATTAAATGCAGAAGAGAGCCCCCATTTCCATTTATATTCATTTTATGGAAAAGAGCAGCCTGGACATTCTCCTAAACATTTATTTTTTTTGCTTCACTAAAAATCTTTTTTTTTCTCACAGACATGAGAAAATAATGACAGACTTTTCATTTATGGCTGAAAACACTTTAAATCATTGTGAATATCTGCAGCCATGTGTAAAAAAAAAAAAAAAAAAAAAAATGCTTGGCTTCTCTTGTTTTTTAAATGCAGATGATGTGCTTCCCCTTTCTGGGCTGATTATCATACAGGATTCCACTTACAAGAAGTTTTCACACAGTTGTTAATTAGTGCTGAAAATAACTGCGGTAATCCTGCATGAGGACATGCATTACACATGCAAACTCGCACACAAATTATCCCCTTGCTGTATGTATCACAGCAACTTCACACAATTTGTGCCATATGAGTGACAGCACTGCATGATAGACGTGTGTACTGTAACCCAGAATTACAGTGAACTCACTTTTTGTCATCGCAATGATTTTTCCGAAGTATGATAATAGTGGAGCTGTCTATCACATCTAAATGAGGCAGGAGGGACTCATCAAAACTGAGCGCTTTCTGGAACGTATGGAACCATCCTAACCACAAATAACTGATTTGAAACCACATTGAAATTATATATATATATTTTTTATAATTTTCTTTTCATTTATAATTACAACAATTATAAATAAGTATAAAAATAATAGTAATAATAATAATAATAATAAAAATGTATCTAATAGCAATGTTAATAATAATACAATAGTCCTATTTTTATTATTATTATTATAATTTTTATTATTATTGAATATATGCACTGAAATTGTATATATGACAATAATTTAATAAAATATTATTATTAAATTATTAATAATAATTAAAATACAATTTTAATTAATTATATTATATTTTATTATATTATACAATTATTTGCATTTTATTATTATTAATATTATATTAATACTAGTTTTAATAATTGTAATAAATTATTAATAATAATAATAAATTACAAATGTATTGTAATTTTATAATAATAATTAAGTAATGTTATTTTATATAATCCATATACACTTTAACATATATTATTCCAAATTATTATCATCATTATCATTTCTATTATATATGTATATAATACATTATTATTATTATTATTATTTATCTAGCTTAATTTCTTAATTTTCGAACTATGACAAAGTGTAACATTTTACTTTATATTTGTAAAACAAAACAAAAAAACAATCAACAACCCAAATGAACAAAAAGCGAAAGGGTTCTGAGCAGAATTACATTTTGCGATTGAGTTTTGGGAACAGGGCAAAAACAACATAAATCAGGTTTATCTTCTCACTCGCGTTTCTGATATGATCACAGATATATTTTGGAGTGTTTACACATGCAAAACGCATAGTTAGCTAAACATTGGTTATCGTGACAAATCCAGAAGGAAACACGGTTTATCATGACTGAGAATCACACTGCACGCAGTTAGAGACGGGCATAATCAAAACTGATCTCAATCTCTCTGCTCTTTTTTCGAACTTACACTTTTAAACACGCACACACCTGCTGGGACCGATTCTGCGCAAAAGGTGACAGGGACGATTGATCCTGTTTATAAAGGCATCTGAACCCTAGCTGTCTGAAAGCCATTTGCCTGGAGTTGATGTGGCTTCCTTTGATGTTGAAAGTCCACTAAGCACTGTATCTCAGGTAGCTATAAAAGATAAAACAGGCACTATCCATGCCCAATTCTCTCTTATGGCAATTGTGCGCTGATTGCAATGCAAAGCAACCATGCAAGACCAGCGCGAATAAATTACTCACATTACTTCCTCTGATCTCACCAATGTGAATTGAAGTGTCTCCTTGACATCAAACCACCTTGTTCGAGAGGGAGAGACAGAGAGAGAGAGAGGTACAGACATGGGAAAAGGGGATGATTCATACTTTCCTTAGCATATGAGCCTGATTGGAAGTGGTGGAGCTGGAAAATCATCCATATAAAAACACTCAAGCCACTTCCTATGGCCGTAATTGCACTGTCCCTTTTGCTCATTCCTGCGCAAACCACAGTAGTCGGTTGCTTTTCTTGTCTTCCTGATCTGTGAATTGCCCAGATATATCTGTGGTGCCCCTTGGTGTCAGCGGCAATGACAAAACTCTTTTGTTGGGTAAACAGAGAATATGAACACAGTGAATCGGCTCCCCGGTGTTCTGACTGCCTGCAAGGCAGACAACAATGCAGTCTTCATCTCTCCACTTTTCTCTTCCAAAACACTCTTCAATTGCATCTCAGTAAGCATGTCTGGACTCAACAGTTATTTACACAAAACATCCTCAAACATAAAGAAACGCTGGGTGTGAATTTGGGTTTTATTTTATTGTAGGAATAATTTTTATTGGACTTGACATGAATAAGGAACAAATAAGGAAGTCTTTCAACATGGAGAGGCTTAACATTCAGAAAATGTAAATATTGTAAATATTGCATGAGATACACTCACCTAAAGGATTATTAGGAACACCATACTAATACTGTGTTTGACCCCCTTTCGCCTTCAGAACTGCCTTAATTCTATGTGGCATTGATTCAACAAGGTGCTGAAAGCATTCTTTAGAAATGTTGGCCCATATTGATAGGATAGCATCTTGCAGTTGATGGAGATTTGTGGGATGCACATCCAGGGCACGAAGCTCCCGTTCCACCACATCCCAAAGATGCTCTATTGGGTTGAGATCTGGTGACTGTGGGGGCCATTTTAGTACAGTGAACTCATTGTCATGTTCAAGAAACCAATTTGAAATGATTCAAGCTTTGTGACATGGTGCATTATCCTGCTGGAAGTAGCCATCAGAGGATGGGTACATGGTGGTCATAAAGGGATGGACATGGTCAGAAACAATGCTCAGGTAGGCCGTGGCATTTAAATGATGCCCAATTGGCACTAAGGGGCCTAAAGTGTGCCAAGAAAACATCCCCCACACCATTACACCACCACCACCAGCCTGCACAGTGGTAACAAGGCATGATGGATCCATGTTCTCATTCTGTTTACGCCAAATTCTGACTCTACCATCTGAATGTCTCAACAGAAATCGAGACTCATCAGACCAGGGAACATTTTTCCAGTCTTCAACTGTCCAATTTTGGTGAGCTCGTGCAAATTGTAGCCTCTTTTTCCTATTTGAGGTGGAGATGAGTGGTACCCGGTGGGGTCTTCTGCTGTTGTAGCCCATCCGCCTCAAGGTTGTGCATGTTGTGGCTTCACAAATGCTTTGCTGCATACCTCGGTTGTAACGAGTGGTTATTTCAGTCAAAGTTGCTCTTCTATCAGCTTGAATCAGTCCGCCCATTCTCCTCTGACCTCTAGCATCAACAAGGCATTTTCACCCACAGGACTGCCGCATACTGGATGTTTTTCCCTTTTCACACCATTCTTTGTAAACCCTAGAAATGGTTGTGTGTGAAAATCCCAGTAACTGAGCAGATTGTGAAATACTCAGACCGGCCCGTCTGGCACCAACAACCATGCCACGCTCAAAATTGCTTAAATCACATTTCTTTCCCATTCTGACATTCAGATTGAGATTGTCTTGACCAGGACCACACCCCTAAATGCATTGAAGCAACTGCCATGTGATTGGTTGATTAGATAATTGCATTAATGAGAAATTGAACAGGTGTTCCTAATAATCCTTTAGGTGAGTGTATTTTCTTCTATGAGGATAGATAGATAGATAGTTATTGCAGGCTTTTAATTACAATTAACTGACTATGAATTGTCTAATACAGTTGAGAAGGTCTGTTGAGTATAGAAAACAATTTTACAGACATTTGATGTGTTTAAAAGTACCTACCATTCACGCAAGGTTTTTCTTAGGTTATCTAATATATCTAATATCTCTCGAAAAAAAAAAAAAAAAAAAAAAAACATGGGATTTAAGCCTCTTATGCTTTTTTATTTTAATGTAAGTCAAGTGCATCGTACAGAAAGTGCCTAATAGACCTCATTTGCTGCTTATTTCCTCTTCAGTGAGGACGGCCCACTATACACTGACAAGCGCAGAGGAAAAATGGAACGATTATGAGGAGAAATTTTTCATAGAGTGCCTCCTTAAGTAATAAGCAGCTCGTTCGCTTGGTATGAGAGATGGAAATGTGGAAACACTTTGAAAACAGCAGCTTACTAGTTATCACAATTTCATCTCTGTGAAACAGATTAATAGTACAGCAGCTCCTGGAGCCTCAGGTGTACTAAAGACTCACCGCCCTTTCTAATATGCATTTCAAATACACTTTCCTTGAACATTAGCTACATTTATTAGTACTCATACTCCGGTTTAAATATTTTAGGGAGTGCAACGAACACTAATAATACCTCACATTGTGCCATTTGTTGAGGAATCTAGTGCTATTTCTTTTCAGACTTACAATTTGACCCCAACCAGACTCAAATTTGCAAGCTTAACTCAAATGCTACATGCTAACCGCTAAGCCTCAGTTCTGATGCTTTTATGCACCTATTTTAATTATTTTTTCCTCTCTCAGCTTGTCACGGTATACAGTATTCTTCCAGCACAAATCAACAACGGCATGATTAGCTCCCTATGTCATAAAACAATGTTAGCACCTTCGCTAGTCAACAAAACAGAGTCCCGGTACAGGAAGCATTAATATCCCCTGCCAGCACCTCTGCAGTCGGGCCAAACAATGAAAAACCGGCTGGAACATAAAGGCAGTCAGTCATCTTTATGTTCCTTAACAAAGTAGGCCATAGTCACAACATTCGATGTGCATTTTGTTTATAGCTGTATAAACGCCCGTGGAGCTGGAGGGGAAGGACAGGACAGCCGCTTCGCCCTGAAGGGACAGATGAAGAAGCAAATAGTGACCAAATCTCCGCAAACATAAATCTGTCAGACACACACACACACACACATTAGCAAGATAAAGGACACTAGCACAAGACTGAAATCTCTTTGTATCTGAACAGCTAAAGGTTGGTTCTTATTATAAAGGAGAAAAACGATTCTTTGCAACTATGATGGCAGGCGCTATTTATTATTTTGATTTTAGCAAAAATAAGATTGTGAAGAATAGAAGTGCAGCTCAATGCACTTTCTTAAAGTGATAGTTCACCCAAAATTGTAGCCCATACAAGACGTGCACAATCGCTAAATTCTACATGTATTTTAATATACAAATAAATTGTAAAGAAAAATAAATATAAAATCATATATTTAAAGCCTGGGATGATGAAAAATAGATGCAATTTAAAATAAAAGTTCTATATTTAAATTCATAGATTAATATAGAACGATGGATGGATATTAAATGTTTGTCTATGCTTCACAGCTATTTTGTTGTTGTTCACGTCAAACAAATATTCTCTTTGCTTTTATGTTAACTCTCAAGGACACTGACATGTTTAGCTTTGTTCGTTCAAGGTCTGTTGTTTAAGATGCGATGTGAAGAACAAACAGAATACGACATGGACTCAAAAACCCGCTTCCAGAGAACGGTTCATGTTAACACACCGGTGGCACATTTATGCGTAATGCTCACATGTACATTCACTACAAACCATGCAATATTTCGAACGTGCGAATCACAACAACGTGCAAAGGCTTACATACAGTACCGGCACTGCTGAAATGTTTCACGCTCAGCAAATTCCCCTGGTTAGGAAACACTGCAAACTGCAACGCTCTGTTTGAGACTCAAAGGATCCTCATAGCTCATGACTTTCTCAGACGTAATTATCTCTGAACGTAATCAATTAGACAATCAAATCAAAGCAGTCAATATTTTGTCATGTATTATTAATTTGAAGTAAATCTGACGAAATCTCATTTTAAATTAATATAACTGTGCTAATGAAAATCCAAAAAGAAAGAGAAAACAATCGCTGTCTCAAGTGACTAGCTGCTAGCATGAGCGCACATCTCTCCATCATATGAGTCACAGCATTGCTTTAAAATTCGGCCTGAGGGTATCATGGTTTCATTCTCGTTCATTATGTCAACTGGCAGTGTGTAATGGCACCCCTAGGGGACTGGAGGTCCTCGTCGCATGCAACCTTGTAGTGACCCTGTGACGTCTTGAGCATATTGCAATTGGCAACTGACCAGCTTGTGTCCTAAATGGAAAAATGAAATATAGCCATACGTTTGGGCTGCCAATATTCCTACAACTCCTGGAGCGATTTTGTAAAGTGACGCAAGATCTGTGACAGTAAATCAGAGTGCGGTATCGCTCAGGTGCACCTGACGCCTCTATACGGTATTTTACCCTCAGAGACCCCCTCTGGTGAATCTTAGATAGAGGAATAGAGGAACCGGAGGAAGGGAGGGAGAAAGAGAGATAGAGAGCAAAGAACACATATCAACTGGAATGGTGACAGCCACACACATTCATCGCACAAGGAAAACATTTGGCTGATTGTGCGCACCGCAGTGAGGCTTCACATGGCTGGCAGGTGTTTGATTCCTGTGGAATGCTAATGACCCTGATCTCCCAGAAGAAGAAGAAGAAAAGAGAGAGAGAGAGAGAGAGAGAGAGAGAGAGAGAGAGAGAGAGAGAGAGAGAGAGAGAGAGAGAGAGAGAGAGGCTGATTGTTGAAATGGAAATCTGACTTGAGAGATGAGCAATAATGTAACTGACTACAAAACCTGCCCACAAAAAGTGCATTGCAATCTTTTGGCGTGTTTAGGTCGTGTCGGAATGATCTTATTTATGAGCTGAACGCACATGAGCTCCACCAAGTCGGCATGAAATGGAAATTCACCCAATCTATTTTTTAAATGCATGGCATTGATCTTATTGTGAATGATTCATCAATGCAACATTTTTTTATCTTGTAATTTTTAATCCAAATGTCATGATTCAATCTTACTCAATCTTTGAAAGCGTTGCGAAATGTACAAGAAACAATCTCATTTTGCAGCCTGGGTTGTACGTTATATCGCAACTTTTAAGTTAATACCACTGCGAAACCTGTTCCTTTCTTTTCAATTAAAGATTTGTGGTGTAAACAAGTTGTACATTTTTACGATACCATTTAGTTTCTAGCTTGACAGATATAACTCATATAGCTGGTTTATGAAAGACTTGACCAAACTACATTTCCTATAATGTGCATTTTTCATTAGCATTAAATGCTAAACAGCTTCATGTTTTTGTCAGGAAGAACGAACAAAAATAGAAGAATAAAAAATTTGAAATTGTCCAGAGAACCTATTTTATTCAGACTAAAATCACAAAATTTGATATCACAAGTGTCTTTAGAGTTACATGATTCAAAGCAATCACACTATATTTCAAAATAGTAAGCATTAGCAATTAGCCATTCTCAGTTTGAGACCAGCAGGTTTTACGGGCCGAAGCGGAGCTAATTTCTCCGGTCTGCCAGCCTTTTGTACAGTTAAAACTCTGGTGGAAAGGTGTCTCTATATGGGGTGCGTTGTCAAAATGGAATCCTGCCGGTAAACTGCCTATTATATTTTAGTGAGAGAGAAAAGCTGAGACGAGTGCTGTAGACGGGTGTAGAGATAGGCAAACAGGAAGAGACGCCACGGGGGAGTTGAGGGGACAGAGAGATGGACAGAAGGAAGATAAACTATCAGAAAGAGGAGAGCTGAGCGCCAGGAGGGACCACACGGGGCCAGAACCCTCATTTGTTACCCACCCAGGCAGACGAGCCTCCTGTGTGCTTTTATTGAACAGTGTCTTCCTGATAGATCTCTACTGCCCATGTAGAGGGGATGGGAGACAATGACCTTAACATCATCCTGTTCTGACTGAGTCGTGCAATCCACTTCCTGTATTGGTGCCGCCCACCCCGTCACATGTTCCTGTATTCTCTCTCTCCTACTGTTCGGAACGGACTGCTTACTCCACACTGTATATACTGACATATATATATATATATATATATATATATATATATATATATATATATATATATATATATATATATATATATATATATATATATTATTACAAAATATAATAATCATAATATATGCATAAACCACAACCAAAAAAAAAAATTAACTAACTTTAACCAACCTTTTTTTTTTTTCTCTCATTAAAATGACTTAGTTATGCAAACCATGGTTGAAAATAGAATGTCTGCATGAATTACAGCGATGGAAATTTAGTGTGAAAAGGTGATTAATTATGAAAGCAAAGCAAGCAGGAATACTATGGAAGTCAATGGGACCCAAAAACTGTCTGGTTACTGACATTCTTCTAAATATCTTCCTTTCTGTTCAGCAGAAGAAAGAAATTCATACAGGTTTGAAACAACATGAGGGTGATTATATGATGACAGAATTTTCATTTTAAAAGTGAACTTCTCCTTTAATTTTCTTTATATAATTATAAAAAACTTATTTTTTTCTCTCTCTCTGATTTTTGATTGAGCTGTGACCTGGACATGTTCTCATGAGATTCATCCATTTAGTTCACAAAGTATAGTCCACTAATTATCAAAAAAAAAAGAAAAAAACATTTCCCACTGTAAGAAAAAGTTACTTAAATTTTTAAGTACAATCAACTTGTATGTTTAAGTAATTTCAACTTAAATTACATTAAACTGACAGTAGAATCTTGGATAACTTTTATTTTTATTTTTATTTTAACAATTTTACATTTTTAATTCAACTTCAAAAACAACAACATCTGATCATATAACAAGTCAATAATAAGAAAAATCCTGATTGGCATTATTTTTAGTTCATTACTATACTGGAAATGGAAGGTTGAGTCAAGCATGTTGCATTATGGGATATACAGTACCTCAATATATTCTGTTGTTCACTGCAATTTTGCAAGATGTACTAAATAGGTCATTCAGGTATTCAGAATATGCATGCATGCATAATATACACAGTGGACATGTTCTATACAGAAGAATAAAAAGAGTATTGTGGTAGTCAGCTATTTTGAACCAAGAAAAAGGAACATCTTCCTCTCACCTGTCTGTAAGACTCCCTGCCTTCCTCCCTCACTCACTCCCCATCATGCCCATTTCTCCAGTGTCATTTCTTTTCAAAAGCTCCTCTCCCTTTGCTTTAGATGGCAGGTGCATGACCAAATGAATACAGATTCTGTGGATGTCTCAGCATGACGGCGCCTAATCAGACGGCTCACAGGCAGCGTGAACACACTTAAACACACCTTCTCTTGCCCTCTATCAGCTCCATCCTCTGCCAACAAGCTTCATGTGAAACGTGTGCATCTCCCCCATCAACAAGGAAGGCGGAGAAAACAAGGCAGAGAAAAGTCAGGCATATTCAACAGGAGGTGACCCATGATAAATTTGAGTGTCGTGTCGCTCCGTTCTAGCTGGTTCATGGATCTGCACAGGCCTGGATTCTCAATTGTGTCTCTTGGGAATAATGCTGAATGTGACTGTGTCTAGCGATAAGAGAATGTGCAATGTCTTTTTGCTTGGAAACACCGATACTAGAATGTTCTTCAGCTGTGAAAATGCTTATCTGAAAGGCCTTAACAAACTTCCCTGACAAACTAAACAAAAACGAGTCTAGTGAAAATTGCTGCTGATATTATTATGGAACCTTTGACTTATACTTTTAATTTCACTGCTGGGCTAAACTCCGTCCCAAAGGGCAGAACGTCTGCCTTCATTATTCCCCGCCAATTGTTGTTTTATCACCTAAAGGATTTTATACACCAGCTTATTGTGGTTTAAACAAAAAATATTAATGTTTTTCAGCAGCCAGGAGAGTCATAAGAGATATTTTAGGACTTTACACTTAAAGTAGTTGAATGTTTCTTTGTTTGTGTATATTGCTGATCACACCATGGTAATTCAGATAATTAAAGAAAGTACAGACTGTCCCGTCAGACTCTTTAGTCTGAGGCAAAAAATATGGACATTACCTTTTCTCGGCAAATAAATTTTATGCTGTAGCTTGTCAGCATTTTAATATTTTAATTTATTTAGTGTGACAATTTAATTTGATCAAATATTCAATTTAGTCTCACAATTAATATGATCAGCCATGAGTCTGTCATTGACCTAATAATAATAATAATAATAAATGTTATTTTAAAATATTATTAATATAAAAAGTATATAAATATGTTCTACTGTAGAAAATAATGTTTTATTATTATTATTGAAAATAACTGTTTTGTAGAAAATAATTCACAATATAATAATAATGATAATACATATTATTTGAAAAATATTAATAATAAATAAAAATAAGGATAATAAATAATACATGTAAGGAAAAAAATGTTCTACTGTAGAAATAATTCACAATATAATAATAATAATGTTATTACTATTATTAAATATTATTGTTTTAAAAATAATATTAGTAATAAAAAAATTCACAAACATAATAATAATATAGTCAATTTAGTTCACACTATATAATATATTATTAAAGTCACACTATAATGATAATAAATATTTTAAAAAATATATATATATTACCAAATCATAAAAAGTGATATATTTAGTGTGTTGCACTCTAAGAATGAAGTATTCTTCTTCATCCAAGGCTATAGTATACATCTCAATGATTACAATCCTAAATAGATGAGCATTGACTAAACACAATGAAATTGTTCATAGCCAATATGCGGTCAACGTCTGCATAGTTAATTCATAGCCTGCTTGCACAATGAGCCACAAAAACTAGCCAATTTCAAGATAAGGTGGCACCATGAACCTGTTCCCTTCGGATTGCTTTTTCTTCCCACAATGCTTTGAGTGTCGATTAAAGCAACAGGGACAGATAAATGTGATTCATTATGCATCGTTAGATAAAGCCTGCTAATCCCAAGAAAAGCTGTGATAACATGTCCTTCCTCTTGTCAGCAGTAAAAAGGAAACAAAATTCAACCTTCATAAGGTGTTGGCGCTTATTTGTGTGTGTGTAGACGAGCTGGTGCTTTTCAAAAGTGGGAAAGCACAGATAGCTGCTTTATTTTGGTGTCTGAGATGTTGCTCCTAAAAGTTGCTTCTAAACCTACACTGTAAAAAGTGAATAGTTGGATCAACTTAAAAAAATTACTTCAATTGGTAACACCTAAATAAATTAAGTTTTCTCAACTTAAATTATCACGTTTTTCACGATAATTTAAGTTGAGAAAACTTAATTTATTTAGGTGTTACCAATTGAAGTAATTTTTTTAAGTTGATCCAACTATTCACTTTTTACAGTGTATTCTAAACAGTTAAATTAAGGAAAATAACTGAAAGAAGCACTAAAATGCTCCAAGAATATGTAACATATCTACAGATTATCAATAAAGTGTGTTTCCGAGCACTCATAAAGCAATCTGAGGTATGCCATGATGGCCAGACAGAAGAATCAAAAGCCGACACTAAACTGTTCAGACGGGTCAAGGTTTTTCATTTCAAAGCCATCAGGGTATTGAGATTGACACGACCTTTGTGGCGGCCCTCCTCTCTCCTCTCTCCTCTCTCCTCGTGTAATTGGTTTACATGCGAGTGTGGCGGTGAGTGATGTCAGCACTATGACAGAGCGAGGCGTTGAGGAGACATCAAACACACAAACAAACCACTCTACCTTCACATGTACTTCTCTTTCCTGTCTTTCTCTCGGCGGGCCTTGATGTTATCCCGTTTTGCTGTCTGGAACACTTTTGGATATTTACGTCACTTTTTTTTTAATATAAAATGAGTTCCTAATCATAATAGTAATAACAATAGTGCATTTCATTATTAAATAAAAGCATATTATTTGTATTATTATTTTATTATAATGTAAAATAAATTGTTATATAGTAACTGATAAACAATTGTAATCAATAATACTGCTACAAATAATAAAATGAAACAATAATAATAATACTAATTATTATTATTATTATTGCTGGTGTTAATTTCAGTTGTGTTGTAACCATTTATTAAGAATAATATTAAAATACAATATAACAATACAAAATAATAATAATAATAATACTAATAATAATAATTATTATTATTATTTGTATTGTTATATTGTATTTTAATATAACAATACAATTAATAATAATTATTATTATGTTTTATTTGTGATACTATTATTATTAGTTTATATAAATATTATTCTTAATACATGGTTATAAATGGTAAATGAAAAGAACTGTAATATTATTATTACTATTACAATTACTATTATTATCATTAGTAGTAGTAGTAGTAGTAATTACAATTGTTTAACATTTATGATTTAGAATATTTATAATAATATTTATAATGATGATAATAATAACCATATGCTTATTTAATAATGAAATGTATTATTATTAATAATAATTGTATTATTTATATTCACTATTACAGGAGTAGTAGTAATTACAATTGTTTATCATTTACCATATATTATTTAGAATATTTAGAATAATATAATATTTATAATGATTATTATTAATTAATTATTGTTCTTGTTACTATTATTATTATACTGTATATACATGCTATTCTTAATAAAGGGTTATAAATGGTAAATTATATAAACTATAATTTTACTATAATTATTATTATTAGTAGTGATGATTATAATAATAATAATAATAATAATAATAATAACCATAATTTTATTTAATAATGAAATATATTATTATAGTAGTAACAATAGCTTTTTACCATTTATAACCCTTTTATTACTATTATTATCATTTTTAAAGTCAGTTTGTACATATGTATAATAGAGAATTTTTAATCACATGTTAATGCCAGACGTAAAGAAAGGCTATGTTTACTACTTTGTAATAATGAAAAAGACATTCAAACATTTAAAAAATGTGGCTTAAGTGTCCTACAACTTTTTGGAGTCTCTGTCGAAAATCTGCAGGGATTAAACTTGAAGCGGGATAAAAAATGAAGCGTTCTTATAATAGCGTCAGTACATTTTCTTGACACACCAGTGGCCGCGTGACAAGCCGTCCGCCCGCCAGTCAGAGCCAGACAGGACGTCCTGCTTTCCAGGACTTTACAGCCAAACGCAGACGGGATGGGGACGGACATTGCGGCAAACACACAGACAGGTTCCTTCTCCGTCTCCGTCATTAGCCTGCGAGGTATTCCGGCGAGACGGGAGGAAATGAAGGCTGGATGTTTGCGCTTCCACCTGAGGATGTTGCTGGAAATTAAACCTAGCAGTGATATGAGATGAGTCGAAGTCCAGCTCAAATGAGAGTCCCAGTCACTGAGACGAAGTGTTATCCTTATTGAAATGCAACGAAAAATACTTGAAATTCATTTAACTTTCGCAATGTGACGTATTTCGTTTTACACAGTTGTGTACAACAGAGTACGATGCCACTGTCCTGAACACGCTGCCAAACACCAGATCCTATCGCAATGCAATTATCCCAAAATCAAGATGTTATGGGCAGGCAGATGGACAAATCTATATTCATAGCATTATGCAGTCCATCCCTGCGGTGCTTAAATGAATGGTAATGGATACCTCTGGCAGAAATGCATCAAAGTAGGGGACTGGTGAGGCACAGAGGTGCCGGCACTGGAGCCAAGTGACTGCATTAGATGTGGTACTCTTGTGTACATATAGCCATCTGACTCATTGAGAGGCGGTGTGTGTTGTGTCCTTTCTCTCGTCTGTGACAGGTTCACCGCTCTCATTTTGTCATATTTGTTGGGGCTGGTCTGGTGGCGGTCGTGTTTCATCAGTAATTGTGCAATGCTTCGGTCTAAGGTTTCACTTGGTTGCAGAACAATGTGTTTGACAATGACAAGAGACGTGTTCAGATGAAAGCTGATTGACCACCCAAATACTATAAATAAATATAAATACATTACACAGCAGACTGCAAATCATTTTGTTTTAAAATAACAAGGCATGAAGCACAAACCAACCTATTTCACAACATCAACAACTATAATAAACAACATTATTATGATTATTATTATTTATAAAATATTTTATTCATGTTTTGGTTCTGTTGTAATAATAATAGATGATGATAATGATAACAATAATAAATCATTATTATTTCCATTATTATTATTATTATTATTATTATTATTATTATTATTATTATGCCAAAAGAACAAAAATAATAAATAATAATAAAAAATAATTATTATTTATTTATTGTTCATTAATATTATTATTATATAATAAAACTGGTTTGTCAAGGAAATTTCTGTAATAAGAATGCTTAATTTTCAAGTTTAATCCCTGCAGATTTTTGTACAGAGGCTCCAAAAAGTTGTAGGATACATTTTAAAATGTATTTTTCATTATAACAAAATTACATCTGGCATTAACATGTGATTATAAATGTCATATTACACAATAATAATATTAATATTAATAATACATAATTATGTATTTTATTTAAAAAATAATAATAATAATAATAATAATAAAATAAATAAATAAATAAATAAATAAATAAATAAATAAATAAATAAATAAATATACACACACATTTAAATATAATATTTTGGGTATTTTGTAATAATAATAAAAAACATAATAGTAATTGTTATTTATAAGATAGCTTATTCATGTTTTGGTTCTGCTGTAATGATGATGATGATTATGATAAATCAGTATTACTATTATTATAAAATGTATTATTTTGGTTATTTTATAATAATAATAATAATAATAATAATAATAATAAACAATTATTATGGCTATTTTAATTTATAAAATAATTTATTTGATGATATTGATGAATTTAAATGATAATGAAGATGATGATGATGATGATAAATCATTATTTATTATTAATATTATTATTATGACATAAGAACCAACATAATAAATGTAATAATAATAATAAAAAACTCATTATATATTATTATTTATTATTATTATTATCATAAGTAGCAGTAGTACTATGACAACCGAACCAAAATAACAATATCTGAAATAAAAACACTTAAAACTTACAAGTACACATGGAGAATTTGACTCCAGACCCTGGGAGATGTGTACAAACTCTTTTGAATAATCTAGACGCCGTCTCGAAAGGGCAATATTGATAAATGCGGGGCATTTCTATTTCATAGGAGAGTATCCAAAACTCTGACCTTCTTTTGAAGTGATTGCAGCAACATTTCCTCTGCAACCCCTTAACCTATAATCATGGGCTTTTTGCTGCAAGGGACCATTTCAAAGCCTCCGCCAGAATTGGAAAAAAATTATATATGTCCTCTCCAAATGCCTTGTTATTCTTGGGGTGATCCCTGTAGTCGAAACAGGCCGCGCGGAAGCCGGGAAGCCCGGGGGTTTCAATCGCCCCCGCAGCCCAGTCGGCCCCGGAATATCGCACAGATAAAACGATTCTCCTTTTCCTGTTTCGAACAAAAGAAAAACAGATGAAGCAACAAATCTCCTATCATCCAGAGAAAATGGGCTTTCTCTGATTTGATCCTCCGTACTGTCTTTACAGCAAAGAGAGAGAGAGAGGACATGCAAACCATCTCAATGCTTTTTCAGCATCCAGTGGGAGTCAACAGCCACTTAATTTATGCCCTGACCATCGACCCAGGACTCCCTGTCTGTTAGGAGGGCTGATCTTTTGGTTGTTTGTCCAGATCCCACAGGAACGTGGTAGTTCTGATAGTTCCCTGATATAAGTGGTTCCAGTCAACATGGAGCGGGGTCATTATATATCCTGTCCACCCACTGAGACCCGTCTGTCTTAAGTCACAGGAGGGGAAGGTTACGCTTTGAAAAATAGAGCCTCCAGGAATCACAATGATTTTTTCCTCTCTGTCCTTCTCCTGTTGCTTCCTCATCTTACTTCCTTCTCCTGACTTTTGCTGTCATCAGTATTACCGTTATGACATTGTGAAGCTAACTTTGAAAGATAGTGTTCTAGCTGTCATAATCGCTTAAAAAAAAAAAAAAAAAAACACATAGCCAATGCTTCTCTTGCCCTTGGCTGGCACTTCCATAGCACTGTATGATGTCATTGTGACAATAATTCACAGCGAATGGTAAAGTTCCATCTTAAAATTGTTACAAAGATCCAATGTTAATAATAATGCATATAAAAAGTTGCTATTCTTTCACCATGGACCATAAAATGTATTAAAGGGATGGTTCGGAGTAATTTCAACCTAGGGTCCTTTGCACCATGACCTCGAGCCAAACACCCCCCCACAAGATTTTTTTTCCCTTGGTTGAACATTATTAATATTAGAGCTTATTTAGAGATATCAGCCGAACGGCTTAGTGCAAGCGCCAATGGATCCAAGGTTGTATCTCGTAAATTACCCCACTAATAATGCCTGGAATGATACCAAACTTCTACAGTAGTACAAATAGGTTACGGGCTTTTCCCAAATCACGGAAGTGACCTCCTATGCCTAGTTTTATGAGTCCATCCATCAGCCAATCCATACCAACAATAGATGCATCTATTAATATGTAATATTCCCACACTCCTAGTGGACGTTCTGTCAATGTTATGGAAAATTATGAGGAAAGAAATTAGTTTTTCTTTGGAAAAATATGCACTGATGAATCACAATAAGCCCAGGAACTTGAACTAAACAGGATTCAATGGCCTCAAAGGGCGCGCGTTAAAATTCAAACGGACGACCAAATTGTGTCTTTTTACTTATTTTGTAGCAAATGTTTCCTCAGAAATCAATGGCCTTTTAAAGAGGCTTTTATTTTTACCTCAGTTCTGTTTAACCAGAATCCTTTCAGCAGATGTTTTATGCCTCACATCTGGCGAGTGGCATGCAAACAGTGCAGTGAAAAGCAAAGAGGCAATTACGAGGGCGACTAGATCAATATCCTGCAGAGAGGGCTGTTTTTGAGCGGGTGTCTGTGTGCGCAGGTGTGAGAGTACGGCTCTTGCAGATGGGCCGAAGGCTAATGATGAGAACAAGAAGGACTTCCACTGTCAGAGAGAGAGAGAGAGAGAGAGAGAGAGAGAGAGAGAGAGAGAGAGAGAGAGAGAGAGAGAGAGAGAGAGAGAGAGAGAGAGAGAGAGACAGCGAGAGAGAGAGACAGCGAGAGAGAGAGAGAGAGAGAGAGAGAGAGACAGCGAGAGAGAGAGAGAGAGAGAGAGGTTTAACAATACCTTTATTTATACATTTTTACTTCACACTTTTCAACAAAATATTCACTACTATAAATACATTTGCATTCTTACTATTATAAAACCTCCTTTAAAAAAAAACTCCCTTTAAAATCTTTCAAAAATTTAAAACAAACTGATCCTCATGTAACATACATAACACTTCATTAACACACCATATATCACAAAAACCTAATAAATTATTTGTCAACCTATAATATGCAAATTCAATCTTAAGCCTCCCCGCTATAAGCCACTTGCACATTTCTTCAGGATCTATAGTTGCCAATTGTAAACCTTTGTTTTTTCGTGTTTTCCACACTGCCAGTTTAGCTGTTCCAATCAAGTAATTTAATAAACACATTTTTTTCCTTTTTGAAAATGTATATTTTATTCCTCCAATAAACACCTTATCTGAAAAATTCTCATCAAATTTACCAAACCAGCTCCCAAGCAATTTAAAAATGCCTTTTAATCTCCCACACTTCAAAAACAAATGCTCCAAATCCTCTTTTTCCCCACAGAATCGACATTCCCCTTTTACGGCTGCATTTAGGTGTGCCACATGTCCGTCTGTTGCTATCGCCCCATAAATAATCCTCCACTGCAGATCCCCCGAACGCTTCTCTACAGGGGGTTTATATAGGGCTCTCCACCTGTCTCTTATCAGGAAGTCTGGGCTCAACAAATCTGGCCACTTGGAAACTTTTTGTTTTCTCAAAGAGTCTTGATGTATTGTTTTTACTGTGACGTTGTACAGTTCTTTCTTTGACATGCCTTTAAGGGAATAAAATTGAGGATTCTTGAAGGACAAAATGGCATCCACCACTTCTTCTTCATCCTCCTTTATTGCTGGAGAAATTACCAGTTCTGGAAATTGCACATTATTCCCCATGTCCTGGGTATTCTCATGTCTTTGTGCAATAAATGTTCTGTATCCACTTGGTAGTACATTGCAGATTTCTTCCTTTAGCTTTGACACTAGACGTGAAGATCTCAAGCCTGTTGCTTCTTGAAGTTCATCAATTGACTTCCATCCATCTTCATTCAATAAATGATCCAGCTTTACGATTCCATTCCTTAATAAACATTGTCGTATAGTCACAGAGGACAACAGTCTAGTTTGAATCAGTGGATTAAAAAAAAGTGGCTCCTCTGGTGCCCAAAGTTCCAAATTGTCCATACTCCGTTCTGTTCGTATAACAGTTTTCCATGTTTGCAACATAGCTCTATAAAAAACAGTGAGCTCAGACAGGTTAATCTCTTCAAGCTTCATTAAAAATAGTTGTTTATCAAGTCCAAAGCCACCAACTGTCCTCATGATCACACTTGCAGTTTTTCCCCAAAGCACCTCTTTATCATACAGAAATCTCTGTGCAGCTTGTAACCTAAAAGCACGGATTCTGTTTCTCACATCCACCAGTCCTTGTCCACCCTCTTGTACTGGTAGGTATAATACTGCAGCACGCAACCAATGTTGTCCATTCCAGAAAAAGTTCACTATTGTCCTTTGTATATTGGAGATCAATTCCTCTGGTGGCTCCATGACAACAGTCCGATGCCACAGAACAGAAGCAGCCAGATTGTTTACTACCAGGACCCTTCCTCGATATGACAATTGTGGTAATAGCCATCGCCACTTCGACAATCGGGCAGACACCTTTTCTATCAAACCCTCCCAGTTTTTCTTTTCTTTAGACAGCGAGAGAGAGAGACAGCGAGAGAGAGAGAGAGAGAGAGAGAGAGAGCGACTGGTTCAATTCAGTGGTCCATGGGCAGGGTTCGTAATTGATATCTACTTACGTTTTAAGCTGAGCAGCAAACAGCAAAAACTACAACCTGTAATGTTCTTCACACAAGACTAGGTATTAGTAGCTATCAATTAAATTGTTTCCTGAGAGGATAACCCCCCCCCCAAAAAAATTAATTGCAAAGTGTAACAAAAAGTACCAAACCGTGTACCAAAAATACATGCATCACAATTGTCATATGAAGGCTCTCTGCTATTGTATTACCACCTATATGAGATGAGACATTGTTTTATCAATAGTGTTTTTGCAGCAAAACTATTTGACATTTTTGTTGTGCTGTTTTGTGGAATTGACAGATTACAATTATTATCCAACAGCTGAGATCAAAGGCAGGCAAAACTCCTGACTTTTATTTTCTAACGAGTGCGCAAGGCTGATAAATTCCCCTCTGTGTGGGCCGCTATCTCTAGGCCTCGGGGCACTATAGAGATTGACAGAAGCAATGCTCTGCACCAGGCCTGATGCTTCTGCTTTCATAATGCTGATTTCCCCAACATTTAACAGACGAAACAATGGAATTTGCAGCTTTAAGCTGAAGGAAAGTCCTCCAGGGGCATTTGCAACTGTTGCTGGTGTCACATTCTTTTTCTTGAATTCGAGTGGGACTGCAGATAAGAGTTCACCTATTTTTTTAGTTTTGTGGTTCATAGAATACACTGGAAAAAGATTAATTACAGCATTTTTAAATATATAGCCTAATATGTTACAATATTTCCAGTTCTGTCATGATAACTCTCGGGAGATTGGCATGGTAATAGATATGGCAATGCTAATCTATTTGCGTAATAGATCTGCTGCAGAACAAGCACAAAGACTTGCTACTGCCACTACGTTCACAGACATTAATGTGAGCATGTAAGACACACTGCTGCTGCTACACATATAACATACATGATTTAACCCTCGTAGCAGATCTATACAGGTGGAGCTGGGGAAGGTAGAGGGTTTCTGAAAGCATGCTATAGACTGCTAACAGCAACACAACGGTATTTGTTTGAATGTTGAGCCGCAGCTCATTGGACGGGATAATATCATCATCAAGAACAAGAATTACCCAAAATAATTAAATAATAATAAATAATTCGATAAAATAAAAATTGAAAGAGAAACAGAATAATCATTTGGAAATAATGTACGGTGGATCCAATTCAATTTCTAATATACAGTACAGTCTTGCACTATTTTCTGCATGATTACACTATTGACTGTATGTATCCTGCTTAATACATTTATTATTCATCCACACATTAAATAAACACTTAAATGGACATGAAATACTGATTTATATAGTATTATGTTGTTTTATTATGTGAGAAGAAAGAGCGTGAACGATACGACTAACAACTGTTACATCAGCAGGCATTTCAGAAGTGGAGAAAGTTGATGAATTTTGCCAAATAAGAACAGAGACAACATTTTAATTTTAAACAATGAAAGTTCACTATCTGAAGACTTCTTGCTTCCTGTGGCATATTGCATGAACTGCTTAGACTCGTCTAGTTAGTAATAAAAAAAAAAAAATTACATAAAAGAAAACATAAAAATGTAGATTGGTCGACAAGTAAGACTGATTAGCACTAACTAATTGCTAGTTGGTCAGACTAGTTTATAAGACGCGGTCTTAACTTAGCGGCAATGTTTATGCAACTGGCTACTGTAGCTCAACTGGTAGCATGGCACTAGCAATGCTAAGACCACATGCTTGACTGATAAAAATGTATATCTTGAATGCATGCCAAATACATTTTTACATGAGGGGCAAAAAAGCAGCATGGGATACCCAGCTTGAAATATTCCCAATAATGAATTTGATCCCTGCTGCAGATAAGACCAAGATTAGAGAACATTCTCTCTGCATCCTTTTTACTCTCTCTCTCTCCCTTTATTTACGTCTTTGTTCAGCTGGAAGTGATAAAATCCGCCCGCCCGCACAGTCGTGCACCACCAGTCCCCACCAACTGTAACTCCAGCCATTCAAAATCAAGCATGCACGCGCCCCCTCCTGCCCACACACACACGTCTTGACAGATTTACAGCCATTTAGAATATACAAAATGCAGTGAGATGTACGCGAGGGCTGAGATGCCATCAAAATATGACAGAATTAGATTGCACTAATGCTAAGAATTTTTTATAATAGATTAATAATGCATCATGAGTGCAAAAGCATCTTGTACCACGAAACAGTACTACAAATATTATAAAACAAATAGGTTAGAAATCTTTCTACAGCCACAGTACGGCATATACCGTCATACCGCCCAGCCAGACATGAGAAGTATTTGTAAGCTGCTTCAGATCAGAGATCCTTTCAAAGATTTTCTCTGCCCTTTTCAAAGTCCTAATGAAAGTCTGTGTTCTAACGCTGGATCTCCCAAGCCTCATTACTCCAACCACACATCGCCTGCCGCACTACCAACCTCTCCGAGACAGAGAAATAAAGGAAGTGAAAGAGGAAGGATACAGATGTTGACAGTGATAGAGAGAGTGAGATAAATTGAGGTGCGAATCTCTCGAAGCCTGTCAAGAACATCTTCGGGATGCAATTCACCTCAAAAAATCAAAAGAAAGAAAGACGTTTTGCTTAAAAGTAAAGTGTGTAATTTCTGTGCCACAGGCGTCACTAGTCAGACATGCAATAACGACTGAATAACGACATTCAGACAGTCTTCAGTAGAGCTGCTGATTGCTGGACTGAACTTATATCATGACAACTCTCGGAGAGACTGGCATGGTAATGGATATGGCTAGGGCTGGGTATCGTTCAAAAAATTTCGATACCAATACCGATACCGATACCTTGATTTCGATACCGGTTCCTGAACGATACTTTTTTCGATACCAATTTTATGAAATCCATTTTAACAAGATTACATAACACATTACCTCAGAAAAACTTTGGTTTTATTTTTTCAGTTTGACTCATGCTCCTTAGCCAGTGCACAAAGGAACATTTTTTTTTATAAAGAGCTCATGCTCACCAAAGCTGAATTTGTTTGATCAAAAATACAGTAAAACTTGTAACATTGTGAAATAGTATTACAATTTAAAATCTTATTTGAATATATTTCAAAATGTAATTTATTCCTGTGATGTCAAAGCTGAATTTTCAAAATCATTACTTCAGTGTCACATGATCCTACAGAAATATGAAAACAGTTTGCTGCTTAATATTTTGGAAACTATGATACATTTTTTCATGATTCTTTGACGAATAAAATTTTCAAAAGAACAGCATTTATTTGAAACAGAAATATTTTGTAACATTACACGTTTTAAGGTATTTTTTGATCACTTTAATGCATCCTTACTGAAAAAAAAAATTCTGACTAACCAACACATTTTTGAACGGCAGTGTATACATTCAGTAGGTCATTATTGCAATATAAACACTGTCAGAGTGATCAACAAGGTAACTTATCTGTTCATTAACCAGTCGAAGACGGAGCAACTTCCTGCTCTTACGTTTACTCCGTGCACTGTCAAGGTCTTCATCATATTTGTCATGGTACCGGTCTTTGCAGCAATTATTTTACCGCAAATACTGCATCGCGCTGTTGGCATCGAGCCTGGAGAAATGTAGCCACACTTTTGATCGACTTTTCCACATCTTTACGGTAGTGTGTGTGTGCGTGTGTGTTCGCGTCTCATATGAGTATGTGCGCGAGTTTGTGTGTGTGCTCGCGGCTCATATGTGCGTGGACAGTTTGTGCGCGCGCGTCTCATATGAGTATGTGCGCGGAGTTCCGTGCGTCTCGTGTGTGTAGAGTTTGCGTGTATGTGCGTGAGCGAATTTAAGTGTGTCGTTGTGCATTTCATATGTATTTGTTTGAGCACTGACGTTGACGAGTTAACCCCTTAGGTATCGAAATCTGGTACCGAACAAACGAGTCATTTTTCGATACTCGATAGTATCGATGCAATTCGGTCGGTACCTAAAAAGTATCGAACTCGGTACCCAGCCCTAGATATGGCAATGTTAATGTATTTGGTCTTGGCTGAATAGATTTGCTACGGTGCTGCAGAGCAACAACCAAGACTTGCTACTGCCAATACATTCACAGATATTGATGTGAGCATGTAAGACACACTGCTGCTGCTACACATATAACATCCATGAAATAACCCCCGTAGCAGATCTATACAGGTGGAGCTGGGGAAGGTGGAGGGTTTCTGAAGCGTGCTTGTACAAAGCGCATTTAAAATAAAGGTATCTTGCAAAAATATTGATTTAACCCTCCTGTGGCGGTCAAAAATGACAGATTTTTTTTAATGAAATTAATGTACTGTACTTTATTTTGATAATGTTGTTTTGTGTGTGTTCACATTAGCGAGTGCAAAAACCTTTACTAAGTTTCATACCATTCTGATGAAGTAAAAAGTTCTAAAGATGTCCAAGAAAGTCCAAAAATGACTGAAGAGAACCATGTTTTACAAGCACTCCCCCTATTGGCCTTTGATTGTATTTATAGAAAGTCTCGCCCCTAAACTCGCTCCATTGTTTGAGGCAGTAGCTGTGTCAAGAAACATAACAAAAAAAGATAAAAAAAAACAAACAAAAAAACAACAGTATTATAATACTGAGAATCTAAACTATCAATGATTCATTGAGAATAAAAAGTCCAAAAAAATTCTAGACGTAATACAGTACTGAGAAATGTAAGGGAAATTAATTATCAATTATTAAAAAGAAACTTACTTCGTCTGATTTTGAGGTGAAAATGACCTCAGGAAAGGAAGAAAAATAAATAAATCATAAATCTGCCTTACTCTCTCAAAGTCTCGAGTCTCTGTGCTAATTACCGCCTCCCTATTTCTCATCATCCTCCCTATGCTCGAAACGTTCCTTTTCCGCATGACTGTCTGCGACGTGTTTATCCAGACGGCACCGCTGTGTGTAAAAACAACACATGTAGGTGCCACCGCAGGGTTCTCATCCTGCTTTAACCTAGTGACTAGCATCATGCTAGTTTCTTCCTCTCCCTTTTTTGTCATTGTACAGCTACAACAAGCATTAAAGCGGTTAAAATGGGTACTGCAGTCCAAATTCAAAATACTGGAGAGAGTTGTTTCCCCCACCCCCTCATCCGCAGACTCGACGCTCACGCGGGTTGCCAGATTGAGGACACGCAACAGGAACGAGCGCAATTGTCAATTGAATGCGAGGAGTTCACATACTCGTTTCTCTGAAAAACACTTCTACAGCCAGTTATTTTACTTTGAAATGTACGTTCCATGTCATAATGTCTGTTTTTGTTCTGGTCTGTGCGATACCGCACGTTGCCAATTTACCCAGTAGTATTTCGCCACCACAGGTTGCCAGTTAGTTGCAAACACAGCAAATTGCAGCCATGGAATCCAGAGTGTCAGAGATCGCAGATTCTACCCGACCTAAAAAGCCTCCACACCCATCTAAAAAACTCTATGAACGGGAGCATATTAAAATGCGATATCAACTCATCATAAATCTATAAATAAACTTACAGTGTGTAAGTCTCAGCGTGTTTCCTAAATATCTGCAAACATATTATGGTATTTTTATGGTTTATTACAGTCAAAAACTCACATACAGCACCTTTAAATTTTAATTTATAACCCTTAATGTCTGTAACATCTATACGTTCTCTTAAAATGTACAGCTCGACTCCAATTGGTCTCAGACTCTGATTAAGCGCTAACAGAAAAACAGAACAACTCTTTAAACACTACAACCCCACATCTTCAGCTTTCATTTCACACTTCAGTTTGATGCCGTTTTGTGATGTTCCACAGATAGAGTCTTAATCAGATTTGCTCCACGGCTGTCCTCTAGAGTCAGTGTCACACGTTTGGCTTCATCTCTTCCTCAACGTTCCCCCTTTCTCTAACCAAGAAGGGCTCTTTTGGAAATTAGGTCCTTCAAACAGCCACGAGAGAGCGTTTCCCTCCCTTCACAATGGGAAGCAGGATGTACTTCCTGCACTTGTCTTGGCTCATTTGCATCCTGGGCTAATTGGCAACATTTGCTCATCAAGGTTCCTTGAGTTTGTAAATGACTTGTACAATTGAAGCCAATTATCAAGCTCAATGATTTAAAATCGACACGATCTGTCCCTGGCAGAGCAGGAAAACAGCAAAGAGGAAGGAAAAAAAACACAAAATACTGGCAACACCAAGATCAATAGAAGGAGAAAGTTTTTTTTAAGTTTGAAGAGAAAGGAATGTGAAAAAATGTGTTGGACAGTGTACAAAAATATCAAGAATAAAACTAGCATGATGCGAAGGTGTTAGGGAAGGTTGCTCTTCTAAGTTATATTGGAATGTTGCTTATATGGTTGCCAAAGTGTTCTGGGAGGTTGCTAGGTGGTTTCTTACTGGTCCAAGTCAAAACAGTTTTGAAATTATTTATCTCCTACAATGTAAATATAATGGATTTTTCACTCGTTTTGCCATGAGAGAGAGCCTGAACACTTACAAACGGTTGCATTCAAAAGTATAATACTGTACTATAAAGTTGAGACATCTTTTTAAAGTGTGTGCTCTCATGTAACAATGTACAGTATTTGACATAAACGCCATTTTTTGTTGTTGTTATTTTGTATCTTTAGATTCGGTCTTAAAAACGACAGTGTGAACGCTACGCAAACCAGGGGCCGGTTGCATAAACCGCTAAGACTAGTCTTACAAGTTAGTCAAAAATTTTTTTTTTCAAAGACTGTTCAGAACTTTTTTAAGTCAGAACTTTTGCTTATCAGTCTATTTAATAAAAAAAAAAATAAAAAAAAAATAATTATATATATATATATATATATATATATATATATATATATATATATATATATATATATATATACATACATATATAAAAACTACAACCAAGACCTTGGGTACCTGGTAAATGAGAGTGAAACTATAGTATGTGAATGGCACACGTTGCCTGAACACCTTTTTCTGGTTGTTTCTGAGTATCGATGGGAATAGATGACATTGATGAACAGTGATGCGTCCTGTATGGATCCACGTGGACCCACACACCCACGAAAAAGCAACAGTCTCCCGGATCCAGAATCCTTATTTGAAATGGCCTCATTCTGTATAAAACATGATTGACAGGCAATTATCTTTCCTAAAGCTGATTCATTTTTTTTCTTAGCTGTCCTAAAGAACCTTTCCTTTTTTCATAATCTTAAGGTGTCTTCCGAAAAAAACGAAGTTTCATCAAACAGCCAGCTTCACAAAGCTCCGGGTATCACATGTACGCGAGAGTGGGACTTTAAAAAACACTATGACGGTGAAAGTAGACCACAAAGTGACAGCTATCTCAGAGGGAACTGAGGGAACGCTGTGCACACACACATTTCTCATTCTAATTGCCGCCCATTTATTTATAGGATGTGATTGCCTGAAAGAATGATGGGCTTGTTTTGCCCGTCTGCTAGTCCTGATACCACAGGAGAGTTAAGACGGGAATTAGGCAAGACGTATTCCCCCGGTAAGTAGGTAAATAGCCCAGAGAGATGGAGGAGAGGCATCATTTTGCCTGAATTTTATTAGACAAAGAGTATGAACAAGGCTAGTTGAAAGCTATTGATTTAGCTCACAAAACTAACGAAGTAAATGCTGTGTGAGTCTGTGTGTGTGTGGTAATGTCACTGATCCAGAGTTGTTTTCTGATTTCATTGCTGCAGTCCAGGTGCCCTGAGGTCCCTAACTCGTTCACTGGAGACAGGTGGACAGATACTGCTTGTCACAGCCAAAAATGATTGGTGACCTTCCAACTTTGACCGTTGCGAAATCAATACGAGAATTTCTCACACACATTATTTCACCTGCCACTCCTGCAAACTGATGCACGTCAAATTTATGACACCTAGAGAGGGATGCCTCCAGCTGGGACGAGAGGAAGCTGTTGGAATTGCCGTGCGGACAAATTAAATGGATAGTTTATTCAGAAATGATCACAATAGAAGCTTTGTTTCAACTGTTTTTGTCCATGTAATGGAGTATTTTTTGGCATTGATAGATTGACAAATGTAGAAAGACAAAATACACCATTCAAAAAAAAAAAAAAAAAGCCTGATCACTTACTTCATAGCCCACCATCCCCTGATTTCACAGACAAGTCTTATACAAGTCACAGACTAAAATGCATGTTTGAGCTGTTTTAACTGAAAGCAACTTGCACTGACATATTAAAATATGTCAGTGCCATTGTTTTGTCTCAAGATGCACACCAGTAATGTTTTTGTTTTTTTCTAAGGCACATTTATAAAAGCTATTTAAATGTCCTAATTTAATTAAGGCCTAATCTTGGCTTAATCTAAGCCCTGTTTGTGAAACCAGGCTATACCGTGTAAAGTAAGAGAAATAGCAAGACTTAGCAAGCCCTGCTAAATATCCAGCATCTCTTGATGCCAACAGCCATTTAAATGCAATGTTACAGTTCTACTGCTGCATTGTCAAAACTCCATTATCAGACTAAATATTCTGCATGTTTTAACACAGGCTAAATGGAGAGCATGCGAACAATGGCAAGCAGCAATAAATGCGACAAACAATGCCAAAACAAAAGCACTTAATTACCGAGATTTCAATTTAAAAGGCTCTTTAGTTAAGGTATTATCCACTTTGTCCCCACAGCCTTCTAGATTAAATGAATGCATGACGTGGCGAGAGGAAACTGCTCCAATGTGGTCTGCTGGCGGGCCGTGAAGAAGCACTTAGGGGCTTCTCAAATTCCACATCTAAAATGCAAACCATTTAAATCAACTGCAACAAGGTTAATCTGCAACTGCTCCAGTTACAGCATATGGGATTGCTTTGGATTTTGGCAGCTGTACTAGAGATGTGTTTGACATTATATAGAAATCGCATATTGGAACCACACAAGGCTAGTTAGGCTAACGTTCCCCAAGGAACGAAGCATATGTGACCTCTCATGGAAGCAACAGAATGTGTTGTACAAAAGATGCCGCGTGAATCCGGCTAAATGGAACGTCTGCAAATCGTGTACGTTCTTTGCATGCCTATGCACAGCCGCACAGGTGTCTAATTGCTGACAAGAGGCTAGGTCCTTCAAATGTGTGCCAGCTAGCCCATTAGAGAGAGGGAAAGCACAGGTGTTTTTCCACAAGCACAGCTCATGCTTGGACCAGAAACTGTCCCCCCAACTGCATCTGCAAAGACCAGCCTGAGTCCACGCCATTATTGCAACTCGGTTCCAGAAGCAGCTAGCATGGTGTGGATAGCTCTCAAAGGTTTCATGCTATGGTATCACTTGTAATTTTCCCCTGAGCATCAAGTGTAACTGTGAGGAACCACTTTAGCTCCTCTTGTACCTTGATAGCTACAAAATACTGTAGTAAACAAACATTCTTGTTACAATTCCTTGGCACCAGTTACGTTTGTATGGGCTTCTAGTCTAGAATATTAAAGGGGTCATGGCTTGAGACATTTTATGACATATAAGAGGTCTTTGTACCATTAAAATATCCTGCAAGTGTCATATCTTAAAACGTCCTCCTCATTATAAACAAAGCATTTATTTAATCAAGCTCCAAAAACAATGGCTGTGATGTTACACAGGCAAATACATTTGCATCCAGAGTCTCCAGAGCAATACATTAATAGATATCTACAAATAGATATACATCATCCCACCAGGCCCCAGCTACTGGCATTCAGTTGCTTAGCGGCTGACATTCACCTACACTGGATGTGAGCGTTGCATCGAAAAGCAAATAGAACCCATTATAATCACTGAGGCTCTCAACTCTGGATACAGTATACAGATGCACGTTCAGTTTCTGACATGCTCCACGAACTTGAGTCTGTCGACAACAGGACAAATGGAAGAGAGAAAGAACATTCGCTTTAAAGCGTCCAGTTTAAACAGCTCTTTTGCGTCTCTGTACAGACTTCAGAAGGATCCCAGTGTCGGAAACAAGTAGATGGTTTATTTTAACGGCATCCTGGATCACGTTGGATAATGTTTATGAGAGCATTTTGTTTTGTAAACGAGACAGTGTATCAGAGTTCGCAAAGAAACTTTTGTTCAAAGATGAAGCAGCCAACTGTATTGGATCTGACAGCAACTACATCACAAACCATAAGTAAATTATTTGGTAAATGACGGTTTTATATGGAGAATGTTTTCACCTACTCACGTGCAATAGCAAGTGGGCCTTTTCTGCAGAAAATAGGTTGATGTGATACAACAAGGGTCAATGCCAAAACAAGAACATGTTGACTTTCAAAGGATATGCTTTATTTAGATTGTAGCTTTTTGCTCTATCTTACTTTAAGAAGAAGATCTAAAACCTTAGTTTAAGACCCAATTAGTAAACATCATGCACACATGGCTGGAGCCACCACTTTTACCCCAGAGATAGCTTAGTGTCCCCATAAAGAATGGTTAGGAATCTTTGCTCATTGACAACCTGCAGTGTCAAGCTTTAATAGGAAATCCAATAACGGGAAAAGTCCATAATTCCTCGCCAGGTTTAAAAATACAGCAAAAAAAAGTTAACGGCCCCCTGGCTGGCTGGGGGCCATTAAAGACAGAGCTGTGAACTGAAGGCAGAGCACAGAAAGTGGCTCTCAGTGGATTCATTTATCCTTATCCATCAACCCGAAATTGCCACTTTTTCTATCCCTCTATTTTTTCCTGCCCTCCATCCCTTTCTTCACCAGCTCCTCTCTTGAACTTCACAAATTAATAATTAAGGAAAACGGCTTGTGATTACACAACAATTATTCCCAGCTAGTTAAAAATTGAAAGATCTCCTCATGAAACATTAAGAAGCCGGAGTTCTCATTTGCGAGGAGCCCCAGGGAAAGAACCATCCAGAGGCCCCATTCAATGAGGACACCGGCCCAGTGCGCAGGCCAGTCACTGGAGAACTGAACTCCAACCTGAGGGCATCTACACACACTGATGAAAACACTGCAGCTAAAATATACTGATGATGGCAGAAAACTCTGCACACTTCTCTGCTGTTGCTACTTCAAAAGGATGGAGTTGGAAAGATGTTATTGAAAGACACGAAACGAAAACAGACAATTTCTGTTCCTGAATTGGCATTTCTGAATCTATCTATCTATCTATCTATCTATCTATCTATCTATCTATCTATCTATCTATCTATCTATCTATCTATCTATCTATCTATCTATCTTTCTTTCTTTCTTTCTTTCTATCTATCTATCTATCTATCTATCTATCTATCTATCTATCTATCTATCTATCGTATATTAAATATTAATTGCTGGAAATGTTAAGCAGGTTAGACATAGTAATGGACATCCCTCATGTTACTCTCTTGGTTTAGTTGTCAATGTTTTTGCCTGAGGTAAGAGTGAACATAAGATATACTTGTGTTATCAGCTGAATATCATTAAATACTACAGAAATCAACTCTCAAGTTTCAAAAAAACTTTCAACCTCGCTGCACAGCCAAACACTTTCATTACCGTACATGATGAAACAGCATTAGCTCTAACTGAGGGGAGCTGTCTGAAAGTTTCCCCCAAAAAAAGCAAATGCACAGACCAATCCAACATGCGGAAGTTCCTTTGAATATAGCGTAATTAGTTTCATCAGACATTTCTCCTAAATTTCCCATGTGCCCCCTCATCACTGGTCTGCTGCGAAGCGGCACCATGTACAAGGAACCGAGCGGCCTGCAGAGAACTAGCATAAACACACCATCAAAGCAGCCATTGAACTTCCTTATGAGGGAAGTCCCACCCCTTTTTCTTCTTTAAACAACAGTCAGACATTAGCCAAGCTTGAGATATTCACCAATTAGCCTGCTGTCTTGACAGCTGAGGACTGTGGATTATTTTGGTTTGCTACAGGCCTGCCTGTTTGAAGCTTCCTAAAGCAGGGCTGAACAAAGCTCACCATCAGATCTCTCTACATAAGAAGAAACGTCTCTGGCCAAGGATCTACCATTTTAACTGTCACTGTCACAGGATTTTGAAACCATCTGAGGCTTTTACCTCGTCAATGTGGGACCAGACATCAACAGAGCCACTTTTATATAGTCGCATGTCACTGCGGTGCCAAGAAAACTTCATGGCTCATATGTCATAGTTGCAGCTCTATTTGTGGATTAAAAAAGTAACTTAACACAATATTGTACATTACTTTGCTTGAAACTATTTTTGAAAATAAATAGACAAAGACACAGCAGAATTAATCCACAGTAGTGGTGTTACCGAATGAATCAGTGACTTTGAACAAATAGGACGAATGAATGATTCAGTGACTCAATCAAAGACAGCCACTTGTTGATTCAGTGTTTTTGAATGAATCAGCTGAGTGAATGCTTCAAATGACTCGCTAAAAAAAGATTCATTGACACTTGTAATAATGTAATCTGTAGAAAGGGTCGCTGAAAAATCCCTACCACTAATGAACAAATTGACAGTCTGTCTGAAATGTGCACAAAAAACAACAATAACTATAATGTATGTGTGTGTGTATATATAAACATGCCAAAAATCATTATATACATACACAATACATAGTTATGCTGTAACAAAAACAGCAAGGAAAAACTGTTTACTTATCTGCATGCTGAGAAAAGAAAAACATGCTTGATGCAGGCAAAAAAACAACAACCACAAATTATGACAAACAGCATATCAAATGCAGCAGCCACACTGCTTACACCATAAGTAAACTCAAGTGCCTCATTATCCACTACATTTTAGCATTGCAAAAATGTGCTGAATTTCCAAGGCCATTCATCTGTCCCAACTACCTGTTCCTGACTCAGCTTCAACTTTACATATAGCACCAGGGAACACTGATCGCCTAAGTACAAGTGGGTATACAGCCGTTTAGCACTACAAGACAGTACTTAAACATTCACTTTTCTGTGAGGGAACTTATAATTATGTATATCTTTAAGCATCCAATTAAAATGCTAATGAGCATTTGCTAAAGACTGCTTTCCTTAGGGGAGCGAGTAGAACAGCCTGTTTTATGCCCATATATTTGGGTGCAACTCTTCACGCATGGCCATTCGAAGCCTAGCGACACTGCAAATCTTAAGCCCGCCTTGGGCCTTGACTTTTTAAAACATAATTCTTTGAGCCAAACTAAATTAGTTTGAAATGAAAATCAATGTCATGCTTTGAGTTCAACTAAATAATTAACAGTGTTGGAGAAGCTAGTTTGAAAGTGTAGCATGCTAAGCTAAAATCACCATTTAGTCAAGCTACTGTTTTGTAGCAGCTACTTATGTAGAACTTAGCCTATTTTTAAAAAGAACTATAACAATATATAAAATTATAAAACGGTTAGTTCCAATCCTTGATTCTGATTGGTCAATAGCTGTGCTTTATTCACGATAAAACACGGCTATGACCGCTTCACCCAACTGTTCTATGTATCACTACACAACACCCCTAGCAACCACTCTTAGTAACTTAAACACATTTGATCTCATTGATATTGTTCATTGAAGCTATAGTAGAGTATTGTGAGAGATCGAGTAAGCGAGTGTACCTGCATTTACAGTAGATATAGCATTTTCCTTCAGGTCAGTCATATTCATAATAATAAAAAAATCCGTTTGAATGTCTGCTGCGATATCTTGTCCTTTTAACAGTTAAGGGGTTTTTCCTTCTCCGTGTTCACAAATTTGATTCCTTTCAATGTAAAAGTCTTCTCTATTGACTGACTCACTCATAAAGACGGTCTTTGCCGCCATCTATTGGCGAAATAATGTATGTAACTTTTGTTGCTGTTTACGGTCAGGGACTATTTTTTCCAGCGGAAGGAAGGCTTTTAGTGATTTTACTTCATAAAAGTTGCATAGATACATGTTTTTCGGCTTTAATAGTTGTATTGTGTGGTAACCGTTTTATAAAAGCAATAAGGTACTCGAGACAAGTGCTGTATCGTGAATAAGTAACGGCTGAAGGGGTTGCAGGCACGACGCGAACGCCCTTCAGCTGTTACTTATTCACGATACAGCACAGCCTCTCGTACCTTATTGCTTACTTATATAATTTATAATTTAATCATTTGTACTTGCACAAAAACATTTAGCAGTTTTGAACAGAGGAACTTTAAGGTGATAGTATCAAACTTGAACAGGTAAATGTATACTAAATACAACAAAAACATCCTATTTACATAATCAAGTCACAATATAGTACAGGGACTTAAATCAATTAATCAAATACTGCAAATAGAATGAAAGAGAGAGGACTGCTTAGAATGAATTGATTCATTTAAATAAATCAACCTTTCCTGTGCTGCAAATGAGAAAAATGACCTTTAGGATGAACCGATTCCCTAGAATGAATCAAACATTCCAACACTATTTGGTGAGAGAGGGGACCATTTAGAGCAAACTGATTCACCAGAATGAATCAAACATTCCAACAGTTTAGGTAAGAGGGAGCACCATCTACAACAAAACGATTCACTAGTATGAATCAAACATTCCAACACATGAAAGAGAGAACCATGTAGAACAAACCAATTCACTTCAATGAATCAATCTTTCATGTGCCACAAATGAGAAAGTAGACCTTTAGGATGAACCGATTCACTAGAATGAATCAAAAGCCGCTTTTCCTCTGTTGAGCCAAACCGTTCTCGTTTCTTAACCATTCCATTCTTTGCCGGTCTGGCCCTGTCGGTACGGATATGGTTTCAAAATTTCCAACAGTATTTTCTAACACAGTTTAGGACAGATCAATTTACTACTAACAAACTACATCGCTAATTGGTAGAATAGTAAATAGTCTTGGAAATGTACTTTGCAACTGCTGATGCAATTCCCTCGTCTGTGAATTTCTAATGGGGTCGAAAAAACCCGCCACAGTTGGCATCCATCAATGTTCCAAATCTGTTTTGTTGTTGTATGGATGTACTAAGATGTAACAAGCATTCAAGCCCTGCGAAAGTCAACACATTCCCAGGACGACCCTGGCAGAAGCTCAGATGGAGTAGCTTGCCCGAGGAGTCCCATAAGCCTCCTCGGTCGGCCTTCTTTTCATTAGGGTCCTGTCTTTGATACTGCAGCGATTATGAAGGCTCTGCCCCTTCATCGCTCTGTTCTATTTCTAGGACAGTGACAGTGGAGGGGAGCCAGATTCTCCAGGGTTCTTCTCATCTATCTTTAACTGCCATACAGTAAATAAATAAAAGGGTCTGAGGGGCTCCTGTTTTGTTTCAGAGCAAAGAAACAGTGGCAGATGGGAACGAGGCCTGTGGGCGATGGAAAACAGTGCCATTTTCTCCTTCTTAAGCCCTGCACATAGAGATAGAAAAGAAGTTGATCTGAATGCAGAATTTTTTCTTGTTTCGTACAAATGTACATCTGGCTTTGAGGAGCTTTTCGCAGTGATGTATAAAACAGGACATGTCTAGTTTAATACATAGATTCTTGGCAGCATGCTATCAATGTTGGCTAGCTGACCGGTACGTCTGGGTAGATAAATCCCTCCTGTTTGCATTCTATTGAATAAAACATGGATTATGTATTTGTTTAGCCACTATGACATGTTCATTGATTTTAAAATATGATATAAAGGCATTTCAATCTTTAATAGGCTGTTAAATATACAGTAGATGGCCATTAAACTGCATTAAGGTGGCTGCCAAAACAATATGAATGCCTTATAAATAAGCAAAACAATTTTATACAAGTATATTATACACACACGCGCACACACACAGTCTATATACATTCACATATGTTTATTTCATATACAGTACAGGCCAAAAATTAAGATTTTTTTTAAATACAGTAAACAACAATATTGTGAAATATTATTACAAGTAACTGTTTTCTATTTTTATATATTTTAAAATGTAATTTATTCCTGTGATGGCAAAGCTGTATTTTTAGCATCATTACTTCAGTGTCACATGATCCTTCAGAAATAATTATAATATGCTGATTTGGTGCTCAGTTATTATTGGTACTCAATTATTAATAATGGTTCTTATTATTGTCAAATGTTGAAAATGTTTTTGTTACTCAATATTTTTGTAGAAACTGAGATACATTTTTTTTTAGGATTCTTTGAATATAATAGAAATAAACAATACACAAATTAGTGGCAATTAACCCTCTGGGGTCTAAGGTGTTTTTGGGGCCCTTGGGATGTTTTGACTGAGTATTCGCTGAGTTATTGTTCATTTTCGGACGCGTTTCAGAATGGACTACACTGACAGAGAGAAGGCAGAACTCGCTTCGTGTTTATTTTTCTTTATTTGGCAAAAAGCACAACACTTTGTTTCTATTGTGAGTATACACAAAAATAATACACATTTAACAGAATCGATTGATGTATGAAACTTGTTTGTAAAATCAAAGTCAAAAGAGTATTTCGGGTCTCAATTCAACTGATAAGGAAAAAAGCGAGCAGATCACGCCGGCGTGATTGCCAACCTCAGAGGGTTAATATTATAATTTTCAATGATCAAATTGAAAATATTCATAAATTAAAACCAAAAGTATTAAATAAACTTTTCAAATAACATACATTCTAAAAAAAATGCAGGGTTGTTTTAACCCACATTTTGTGTCAAATATGGACGAACCGTTGTGTTAAAAAATGTCATCAAAAAAATTAACCCAACGGCTGGGTTTGTCCATATTTGACCCAAATTTGGGTTGAAACAACCCAGCATTTTTTAGTGTGTACGTAAACCCGTGAAATCCTTGTGGTTCTTTATACTTTCATCAGAATAGAGGACTACATGAGCACTCTGAGCAGTGCTGCTCCTCCCTCCTCTGGTTCCATGGCTGAGAGCCAGTCAGGAGTGATATACTTTGTTTCACTGGTGTGTGCTAATCGCCCTTCGGCGCTACACAGGTAATGGTGCACAAAGGAAAGGAAAAACCCCTGTGACAGACGTTTGGGAAGGTGGGTGTGGGGGAAGGGGAAGAGAGTGCACCCAGCACCAGGAAGCTGAACGGAAAGTGTCAGGGTGACAGAGCCCGGGATAGACTGAAGGCGACCGGAGCGGACAGGGTGGAGGTGCTCAGGGCTGAAAGCGGTTGGTTAGTCACAGAGGAGACGGGAGAGAGTCGTGGTGTGAGTGTCAGAGTTTAATACGATGCCTGTCAGGCCCCGCCCCAGCAGTTCACTGACTGACACGTGGATGCCGGTTCTCGGAGTGCAGGTGCCTGCTCTCATGCGGCGGGGGTCATGGGAGGTAGAGGTAGACACCGCGGAAAAATGGACAGTGACAAATGACAGTGCAGTTCAGGCCATCACTGGCAACTCCAATCAACTGTGGAGAGAGTGAGATCCCGATTCTGTAAGCCAGCTAAGCGGCAGGTAGAGATGGCAGTGGATTGAATGTTGTGTGTTATTGATCTTGATTTTTAAGTAGTCCGGCACAATTAGTCCCATGATGCTCTCTTCAAAGCCAGCATGTAAAGTAAAGTAAAAACAAGCCACCACTGATTAAAAATGGAGCAAGTATTGGTACCCAGGTGCAGGCCATAGCATTGCTTTTTGCACCCGAATAGTCCAATGGAGTCAACTAAACCTGTGACAAACCTATGCAAATGTAAATGCTAGTAGTTTTAATTACTAATTATATAGAGTAAAAACTTCAGAATGTCTTTAGTGACCATGTTGTAGAGAAATAGTGCAAAGTGTAAGAGATCATCTGTTTCTGTTTTGGGTGGGTTTTGCACGTTTAGTTCAGTTTCCAGTTTGTTTCCATTGTTTTTCATTGATTGTGTGTAGTTGTCCAATTTCATTGATTAGTTTGCCTGGTTATTTAAGCCCTGTGTTTCTTTCTGTTTATTGTCTGTCCTGGTCAGATATTGTTTGGTTGTTCTGTTCGAGTTGTTCTAGTATTCTGAGTATTTTGTTATTTTTAATTTGTGTCCCATTAAATAATTGTTGCATTTAGATCCTACCTTTTTTTTGTATCACTGCTGCGACCACACGCTGACACAAAGTGTGTGTGTGTATATATATATATATATATATATATATATATATATATATATATATATATTAGTACATTCTTGTTTAACCTTTATTCTAAAGAAAAGCCAAGCACATCACACTCAGTGCTCTGGAAAAATTGAAAACATTGCCTTTGCTTTATAATTTCATAATGCTAATATTGTTATGTTGTCCTGTTTCAAAGTTAAGCATCACCTAAAGCTTCCTGGGCAAAGAATGAGATTGTATTTAGATACAAGGCCACTGCTAAGAGGTAAAAAAAAAAAAGAATTTTATTCCATTCGCCCTTTTGGCAGGGAATCTATCGTTGAAGGACGACAAGCAGTGGATGCTTAATAGAATCATTTGTTCTCTTGTCCTGTTCTTTTTGTTTTAAAAGCCTCTTCTTCCCCTCTTCTTCTTCCGATGTTATATCACCAGATGAATCTCTGCATTCCCTAAAGGGAAGGTGCTGAACTCTGAAATAGCACAGCCAGTTTCTTTACATCAGATAAAAATGGACACAAGTAAAATATGAATGTGGTTCCAAGCCCACCAAGAATCACAAACAAATGGATGAGACCTGTAGTCTTTGTAGTCTCCACTGTGCAACCATAAATCAAGTAGTTTTCATGTGCTTGTGCAAAATGCAAGTAGGTTTATAGTGAAAAAAGGAAGGAAAACAAAGAAAGGAGGGAAGGGGGAAAAAACGCAAAAGCTGATAGAGAGTAAGTTACTAGGAGGGTGGAAGGAAAAAAGAAAGTAGTAAGGAAGGAGGATGGGAGAAAAATGGAAAAATGAAAGGGAGAAGGAAGGAAAAAAGAAAAAGTAGGAAGAGAGTAAGGAAGGAAGGAAGGAAGGAAGGAAGAGAGGAAGGAAGGAAGAGAGGAAGGAAGGAAGGAAGGAAGGAAGGAAGGAAGGAAGGAAGGAAGGAAGGAAGACAAAGAAAGAAGAAACAATAAAGGAAGTAGGAAGCACATTAACAAAAAAAATCGGGAAGGAAAAAAGAAGGAAAGAAATGAACAAAGGAAGGGAAGGATGAAAGAAAGAAAGAAAAAAGGAATGAAAGAAGTAGACAAAAAACATAGGAATATAGAAAAGTTCCAAGTAGGAAGGAAGGAAAAAATAAGGAAGGAAGGAAGGAAGGAAGGAAGGAAGGAAGGAAGGAAGACAAAGAAAGAAGAAACAATAAAGGAAGTAGGAAGCACATTAACAAAAAAATTGGGAAGGAAAAAAGAAGGAAAAAATGAACAAAGGAAGGGAAGGATGAAAGAAAGAAAGAAAAAAAAGAATTGAAAGAAGTAGACAAAAAACATAGGAATACAGAAAAGTTCCAAGTAGGAAGGAAGGAAAAAAGAAAAAGTAGTAAAGTAGGAGGGAGGGAGGAAGGAAGGAAGGAAGGAAGGAAGGAAGGAAGGAAGGAAGGAAGGAAGGAAGGAAGGAAGGAAGGAAGGAAGATATATCAAAATTGGAAGGGGAAGGATGGGAAAGAGAAAAAAATGGTAATGGAAGGGACGGGAAAGATAGAAAAAATGGAAGAGGAAGGAAGGTGAAAAATAAAGTAGGAAGGAAGACACACAGAAAGTAGGGAGACAGAAGCTCAAGAGAGAACCTAGAGAAAGACATTTGTTTGACGGTGCAACAATAAAATGGGTCATTTCCAGCTACAAAGACGGAAACATAAAAAAAAAAAAAAGGAAGGAAGGAAAAAAGAAAGTAGTAAGGAAGGAGGATGGGAGAAAAATGGAAAAATGAAAGGGAGAAGGAAGGAAAAAAGAAAAAGTAGGAAGAGAGTAAGGAAGGAAGGAAGGAAGAGAGGAAGGAAGGAAGAGAGGAAGGAAGGAAGGAAGGAAGGAAGGAAGGAAGGAAGGAAGGAAGGAAGGAAGGAAGGAAGACAAAGAAAGAAGAAACAATAAAGGAAGTAGGAAGCACATTAACAAAAAAAATCGGGAAGGAAAAAAGAAGGAAAGAAATGAACAAAGGAAGGGAAGGATGAAAGAAAGAAAGAAAAAAGGAATGAAAGAAGTAGACAAAAAACATAGGAATATAGAAAAGTTCCAAGTAGGAAGGAAGGAAAAAATAAGGAAGGAAGGAAGGAAGGAAGGAAGGAAGGAAGGAAGGAAGGAAGGAAGGAAGGATGGAAGGAAGGAAGGAAGGAAGGAAGGAAGGAAGGAAGGAAGGAAGGAAGGAAGGAAGACAAAGAAAGAAGAAACAATAAAGGAAGTAGGAAGCACATTAACAAAAAAATTGGGAAGGAAAAAAGAAGGAAAAATGAACAAAGGAAGGGAAGGATGAAAGAAAGAAAGAAAAAAAAGAATTGAAAGAAGTAGACAAAAAACATAGGAATACAGAAAAGTTCCAAGTAGGAAGGAAGGAAAAAAGAAAAAGTAGTAAAGTAGGAGGGAGGGAGGGAGGGAGGGAGGAAGGAAGGAAGGAAGGAAGGAAGGAAGGAAGATATATCAAAATTGGAAGGGGAAGGATGGGAAAGATAGAAAAAAATGGTAAAGGAAGGGAGGGGAAAGATAGAAAAAATGGAAGAGGAAGGAAGGTGAAAAATAAAGTAGGAAGGAAGACACACAGAAAGTAGGGAGACAGAAGCTCAAGAGAGAACCTAGAGAAAGACATTTGTTTGACGGTGCAACAATAAAATGGGTCATTTCCAGCTACAAAGACGGAAACATAAAAAAAAAAAAAAAAAAAATGCTTTATATGGGAAATTTCACAGTAAAGCAAACTCAGCAGACTACACCTGCTGAGGTCAGAATCAAATCACTTCTGTGAAACAGCGAGGCCAGAACTGAGGAAAGCTGAAGAGTGTGTGTGTGTGTGTGTGTGTGTGTGTGTGTGTGTGTGTGTGTGTGTGTGTGTGTGTGTGTGTGTGTGTGTGTGTCGGGTGGCTGTATCCACTGCAGGTTGGCCATCTATAATCGATCACCGATTACCACCCTTGTCAATGAGAACAAATGAGGTCGCACATGGGTCCTCTTTCCTCATCTCCTCTTCATTATGCTGTTCAAAAAGATCGGTAATTATAACCTGAAACCTCAACACAGAAATAAATCAAGCATGCTACGCGTTAGATGTAAAAATCCAGAATGAACAATATCCAACTGGTGTCACACTAGCCTTGCTGGAGTTTAATCAGGGTCCTGCTAGCACACAATCTCTCATTAGATGCACTGGAGCATTATAGATGAGGGAAAGGAAACTAGGAAACAACCTAGGGAGGATTTCTATGGGTTAATCTCTGCAACAACTAACAACTAAAGCTTGAGATGAAGGCACTTGGCTTGCTTTGCATCTCAGTGATGTTAGCATAAATGCTAACATGTTTTAAAAGGGACCAAACAACTGAAGAAACCACTTTGAACTATTTCTCGCCAATGTAACAGAACCCATGATCTATCTATCGATCGATCTATCTATCTATCTATCTATCTATCTATCTATCTATCTATCTATCTATCTATCTATCTATCTATCTATCTATCTATCTATCTATCTATCTATCTATCTATCTATCTATCTATCTATCTATCTATCTATCTATCTATCTATCTATCTATCTATCTATCTCTGTAGCTCTCATTACCATTATTGCTGCACAACAATTAAGCATCTCAAGGATGAACTTCCAAATCATTCATTACAAGAGATAATAAACTATGGCTCATAAATTCATGACTTAGACTCGTAAAAAGAGGTCTTTTGGGGTTAAGTAAATCATTCTTTACTGTGAAGTGGAACGGCATCTGTTTTAAACACACTTTTAATTAACTGGCACACCATGGAAGACTTTGAGGAAAAAACATCACCAAAGAGTAAAAAAAAAAAAAAGACAAAAACAATCAGATATAAGTAAATCAGAGGAAGTGTGATGTGCTATTGATGTTTTCAGATCACTTATTCTTTAATGAGCAATAAGCTCCGAGTCGCTTAAATAGACTGCCACGAGTAACCTGAAGTCGAGCTCCATATCCGCAGAAATGAAGTCTGGGAGGGGAGAACTACTACGGCTGTCTATTTTATTGAACCAGAAGGATGAATGCAGGCACTGGAGCTACAGATCTCTCATACACACACACATACACACACATATATTTTACACACATATTCTCTCTCAGATGTAAGGACTTTAAAGAGAGAAAAAAAAAAGATTTTCCATTTGTGTGAGAGCCCTGCTGTCAGATTTAAGATGGTAATAATGGGATCTCACTGCGAGCCCTCAGAGAAAGTTTAACTCAGATGTAAGATGCAGGCTGGAATAAGAATCAGGAGACGGGGTGCTTTAAACACCCTGCGGTCCTGCTATAGAGATCGAGCTGGTGGAGCCAGGTAGCACTTGCAGATGAACAAAGACTGGACCAAGATCTCTTCAGATATCTCTCTCTTCTGGTCTCCAACAGGAAGCATTTGAGGAGACATAGAAAGTGATGTACCAAAAACATCTAAAAATGGAGACAAAAAGCACTCTCTGCCTGAACAGCTTGATCTACAAGTACTTCAGAGAAATACTAATGTTTTTTAAAGGACTTTTGTGCGTCCCCTGGACCAAATTTCTTTCTCTCACCACAGGAGTAGATTAAGATTATTTACGCCTCAGTTCATATGAACAACTCTCATTCATCGCACTGGATGAGAACCAAAAGAATCATGTAAAGTCTCAATACCAGAGCAAAAACAGCTTTTTCTACAGCTCTCAGCCGAGACAGTCGGACAGAAAGGACTACTGTTTGATTTTGAATAAAGGAATAATAAAATCGCTGAATAGGGTGACAGAAGGCCACATTTTATCCCCAGGCGATTACGGCTCTGAGGTCAGACTTGAGGGCCGAAGTAGAAACAAGGCCAAGAAACGAAGTCTGATACTATAGCAGCATTTAGCAGAATGCAGGAACTGTGCCTTCAAGAAGCTAAAAATTTTAAAAAGTGAAACGCATTTATTCAACAACAACAAAAAAAATCATAATGTGTGTAATGTTAATTTGTGTGTGTATATAAATACAAATATAAATACAGTATAATTATAAATATAAAATGCTATGTGACACTGTTTTCAGGCTGTTTTATTGACTATCTTTCCGCGCCGCGGTTGAAACACTGATTGTTGAGCGATTGCACGAGATACGTTTAAGCAAGTTGTACTGTATCTTTCAACATGCCTTCAGATGTTCATTGATGTTTATTCTGTAACTAGCATTTAAGAGGAAGAGATGACAGTGTTCACTCGCGCTCTTTAGATGGGGCGTCTATACAGCGATCTGTCATGCCACGTCAAAGAGCGTCAAAACAGCATTTATTGTCTGAATTTTGTGATGAAATGGACAGAATTTGAGAGATGAGACTGTTTCTTATCGAAAGTAACAAAAAACAGAGCTTATTGCGATTATTGGTGCTAAAAGTGGTTAATGGGCTACAACTCTGTATTTGTCAGTAAGACATGACTACTTAACGGAAAGACACATACCAAAAATTCTTGAATGTGTGTATGTGTATTGAAAACACATACAACCTGTATACTTGTATATGTTTTCATACGATAAAAAAAATACATATAAAAACACATAATGTCTATCAGCACAATAGCACTCGCTGTAATGTTTGTTACACAACAATTAAGCAACTTAAGGATATAAAAAGTGCTAAATGCAAACTATCCAGCTAATATTCACAAGTTCCCAATAATAAGCCATAGCTCATGAATTTACCCAATAAATTCTTGTAAAAGAGGCCTTTTACTAGAGTATATGGATGTTCTTTCTTTCATACATTCTTTCTAGAGTCTGAATAACGGGGTACAAGCAAACCAAAGCACAACAATCATCTTTCTGTAATTTGCTGGAGACCCAAACAGCCGGAACAAGTCGGATCGAGCCGGAACAGGCTGCCGGACTTCTTCCAGCGCCATCCAGAGCTCTCCTCCCTCCTCCATTCTCTTGCTTAATTCCACATCCGTTTAAGTTATCGGCTTAATCTCCAATTAATTAGCTTAGTTAAAAAAGGATTGAGAGTTCTCGCTTTCTGTCAACAAGAGTGGGGGGTAACAGACGGAAGAGGGTTCGAGGGTATAAAGGGATTGGTGGAGAGAAGAGACAAGGGTAGCGGTTGTAAAACACTGTAGAAAGAGAGGAGGGGGGAAAAAAAGAATGTCCCCGTGGGAACCAAAGTGCAACGGAGAAAGTCAATGAACGTGGCATTGTGCCAAGGCAAGAGTCAGCCAACACGCACACATTCATTTAGAGCTCTGTCTGTGCCGTAGCAGGGACTTATGGGTACCCTGACACCGTTACCACCAGACAGAGCCAATGATTAGATTCCAGTTGATGTTGAATGAAAAATATAACATGGCAAGAGGCTCCAGGGACTGAAAGCATCACATTAATTATCCCTTTGATACATGAGCATTTTGTTGGTTGTATTGTAATTGGTGTTGCATGGTTCCACACGAGCCTACATGTCACATGCAATGTTCATTGCGAAGCCATTATATGACGTCTGGATGACTCATATTTACAATGACTGAGGTGTCAAGGGGGAAAATGTGAAATTTCTGGTTTTTATGTCAGAGCTGGGATACAAAACAGGGTTGTTTCCCACTACTCTGGCTAAAAAAGTAGCCAAAATGCATCATGGGTTGCCAAACCGATCACGCTTTGGAGGATTCTGAGAGGAGAGAGGAAAACAACAACACTGCCAAACCCATTGGAGAATCAGGAAAGCATGACTGAGCCTAGCATCCCGCCATCCCAGCACGTAACCAAGGCGATGGCTAACTACGGCGTCCTCTAACTGCTCGCCAGCAAGGCATAGGCTTTGGAACTCGGACAAACCCAAGGGTCCATCCAGCACAGTGACATATGAATCCTATTTAGGGACTAAAAGCGTGGCTGAAACTCCATCAGGCTCATTATTTCTTGAAATCGGTAAACACGACAGCCATTGTGGCTCAGTTTAACGAACAACTAAAAATGTATATACACGTTCGAACTCCCACAAATAAACATTTGCAAAATACAATCTGATATTGCCTAGCTGAACACGCTTAAAATGTAAAATATCCAGAGACGCTCAACTCAACAGTTTGAGTCAGAACAAACTGCTAAAATAGAAAGCATAATAATTAGCATATCATTTTTCTTCTTCATACAAACCACGGGTGTTGGTACAAAAAAAATAGTCAGTTGATGCCACACTTATTCACTAATAAAGCAACATGCCAGGTTTCCCGCTGAATAGTTTACACTGGCTTACCTTTCATGCCAAACTTTGAACGTCTGCCATATTTGTTGATTAGCACAAACATAACGACTAGGAGAACGCAGGCAAAGCCAGCCAAGCCAACCGCAATCGACACCTAGAGAAGCAGGAGACACAACATTTAATTTATTTGAAGAACCAAAATATGAAATGAGAGCAAGATTTCAGCACAGTCAAGTTAGCGCTTAGCTTAGCTTTAGCAGGTTTAAAGTGAAACAGGATCATTTTTAGAACATAAAACTAGCATACAGCTCACTGCACAGTATAAACTGTTTACTACCTACTAATTAAAATAAAATTGTGTAATACTACTCAATATGGAAAGATAAAACTAACATTAGCATGCTACATTGTTGTCACGTGTTAACGCTGCATGTTAAATTCACACAGTATATTTTGACTTTGTAATTAAAGTGTGTAATGTAATGGTTAGCATTTACTAAGTGTGTGCGCACGCATTTGTGTGTGAAAACGGTGTATGAATTTTTTCATGAACAAATCCTGACAACTTTCAATCTAAATTTATGAAAAAAATGTAGGAACAACAAACAACATGTGTACAAAAATCACATATTCTGGGTGGCCTTATAATCATGTGAAGATGAAATTATAAAGGAAAACCCTTATATGGAGACAGGTTGTGCGTGATTTATGCAAATTACTAACCTTGGGCACAAGGTTGCTCATTTATTAGAATACTCCAAATTAGATTAGAACGAGGTTAAGAACAAATTTTTCATGATAAGTTCTCCTGTCCGTACCAATACTAAATACACACACTTATTAGTGAATGAGACACATTGAGTCTGGTAAGAGATAGATATTAAGTTGTTTCCGGCTCATTAATCACACCGGAATGAAAGGTCAAGTCAAGCGCAATGCATTGTGGTAAACAGTATGCTCAGTTGCACATTTTGGCAAAGATAGCAGGTCATCTGGGTATTCTACATGTACGCACAGCTGTTTACATTCTACACACTGCAGAAATAGTACTATTAGCATGCTTGATTCTCAAAACATGTGTCAATATAATTTAACCCTGCCTATACGTATGTTTTAAAAGCTTTTTACGAGAAAACTACAATCCAGGAATGGCATAACTAGCAACCTAAAACATGTCACATAAATATTTCTGTCTAATCTCGCACAGGGGGAAAAATAGCAATTTTACAGCAAATCTATGAAGCGTGTCTTGACTTGTTTATATGATTTATTTTGATGTTGATGTTGTAATCATGAGAGGTTTATATAATTGGAGTCATAAATTGCATATGTCAGCAGTAGCTTTGATAAATTCCATGAAAAGGGAAGAGCAAAGCGTATAAAAGAAAAAAATTATGATAATAATAATTCATGTTAGGTATTCTAGGAGAGTGATAGCGGTTAACTTACAGCCAAGATACACTTCCTTTTGGGAAATACAAAGCGTACAACTTAATATAATGTCTAAATGCTCCAGATAAACACAAAATATAGACAATAAACAATAAATCAAAGCAGTCAAAGTGCTGGAATAAAGCTATTTGAAGCAAAAAGCTTTCCCCTGTAATTAGGAAATCCAAACAATCGAGGACCAAGCTTATTCTTTGTGCCGTCGGCCAAGTCCCTATTGAAATCTTCAGATGAGAAAATAATCTCTATTCAGTCAATTACAGAACGAAAGTACTTTTTAAAAGAAGCTGTAAAACACGCAAGCCACAAGGGAACCTGAAGATACGATGTACAATGTGAGAAGGAAAATGAACGAAAATGGGGTTTGTTTTCAACCTTTACCATGTGTTCTTGGGAAACCTCATTATACTTCATATAGATGCTTTCGATCTCAGGAGAGAAAACAACACTCACGCCAAACGTGTCCTCTTCAGGCCGATGTGTCATGGTGGGAATAGCGGTCGGAGTAGGACTCACTAGGAAACAAACAAGAGCTTAGTAGTGTTCAGAGAAAACATTTCTGAAACTTCTGGAAAATAAAAAGACCACATAGACATGCAGGACAGTAACCCCAACAGATATTTTGGGGTAATTGACATAAACATGTCCACTTGTTCAAATTTTGTTCAATTATGTTAATTGTACGTTAAAATGTATATAGGTGTAAAATATATCTTTTTTCACCATCCCAACTGACATTTGACAACAGATAAAGTGTCAAAATGCTCTTTATCTTTATTTTTTAACAGTATCTGTATATGCATTATATAATTTACAAAATTGAATTTACCAAAATACATTTTGGAGCCATGTACTGTATCTTTCCATGAAATTAGCATTGTTTTAATTTCCCCTCCATTTTATGTCATTTTTAAATTGATTTCCAGACATTATATTACTAGCTTGATTGGTAACATAACTTAAATGGTTTTGTCAATGCAGCCTTTAGAAGGTGATGGATGCATTATATGTTCACTCTGAGTAACTATTTTACATGTGCATTCAAATCATTTCGGAAAGATTGCATTTACGAATTGAACGCTATTGAAGTTACAAAACACAAAGTCACTCCAAAGGGAGTTATTCTCCATATCAGTAAGCAGTTTCTGAACTCCCTGAAACACGCCCTGATGGTCCATCCAACCAATCAGAGCACACTGCGCTTTTCAGAAGGAGGGGCTTCATAGAGAACAAAACAGGGGTGTGTTTCCCAAAAGCATCGTTAGCCAACTATGGTTGAAAGTTCCGTCGTTATCAAAATAGTTCAACGAGTCTGTATTTCCCGGTGTTTTCCCAACATCGCAAAGTAGTGTGGTTGAAACTACCACTCTTGACCTGTGGTTAGAAGCATAGTTTCTTGTCATGACATGTGGAATGAATAAATCCTTATCTTGACCAAAATAAGCAAGCTGACACTTTCATTTAAGTATTTTTGTCCTGGTTTCTCAGACAGGGCTTAGATTAAGCCAGGATTTGGCTTATCAATCAGGACATTTAAGTAGCTTTTATAAATTACAACTTCCCAACTCGTAAATACAAACTTCCCAGGAGGACTTGAACACACCATAAGACAGGGGTGTCAAATCCTGCACATGGATGACCAATGTCCTGCAGAGTTTAGCTGCGTTTAACACCTGTCTGGAAGATTGTAGTGTTTGAAGACCTTGATTTTCTGGTTCAGGCATGTTTAATTAGGGCTGCAGCTAGACTCTCCTGCAAGGTGGCCCTCCAGGAACAGGAATAGACAACCCTGGGTTTAACTGTTAGGCATTATTCACTAAACATGTCTTGGGGCAAATACTGTTTTATTAGACCCGTTTTTTCGCAAGGATATTGCCATTTCGACAGGGAGTCTGCTCCTAGATTAATCTGCCACTATTATTCATGTAGTATTGAACAAAAGCCTTAGTATTGTTTTTTTACCTCGAAAGAGGACCCATGTGGAAAACCTGATATTCTACACTACAGGCATCTTCATTCCAACTTCATTCAGAGCTCTGACAGTAACAATCTGTCATTCGCAGAGTTTCCATGCATCAACTTTATTAAATATGGTAAATTAGGGTGGTATCAGAGTATGAAATGTTCTTGTGAAGGTAAGCGACTGTCCTCTGGACACTGTCCTTGATCCACATTAAATACATTTCTTGTGGAAAAGGATCTGATTTTTCCCACATACTGACAGATATCGGTCACTTTAAGCCAAAAATACAAAACAGGTCTAATAACAGCATGCCCAACTATGGCGGCCAGCCATTTGAAAATAAGGCCAAGGTAATTGTTTGGAGGATATTTGTTTGTTCAGTGCACAAACTAAATTGCTTCTTTCTAAATCATCATTTGTTTTGTGATAAACAAAACTAATGAATAAGTTACAAAAATTCATGCAGCATCCAATTAAAGGGAGAAACTCACCATAATCGGGGTAGTCTACAGAGAAAAGGAGAAGAAAAAAAAAAACACACATATATAATTACCAAATATGAATATGTTGAGATCAGCTCTAAGGACTCATGTAAACACATTTTAAAATGATCAGCATGCACCCTTCAGTGCATTTCTTGTGCAATTATGGTAATGTTCAAATTAGTCTTTTAGAATATAATATGGGACAATAATTACAATATTTATCATATATATAATATTACATTAATGTGGAATCATGCATGAGGTCGTCATATAATCTGCATAAAAAAAATAAAATAATAATAATTATATATATATATATATATATATATATATATATATATATATATATATATATATATATATACACACACACACACACACACACACACACACACACACACACACACACACACACACACACACACACACACACACACACAGACAGACAGATAGAACCTAACTCTACATATACATAACTATTTAAGCACAGACTGAACCTAGGTTTCCAGAATACACTCTTATGCCTGCTATAGCATCACACCAAGAAATGTACACTTTTCAAGTGAGGGTCTGTATCTATATTTATCTATAATCCTGGTTGATTCTCACCTCAGGTGTTAATAAGTTCAGGCGGGGCCTTTGAACTATGGCGCGTACTCCGTGCCAAAATCAAACATCCGAACGACCGAACGACCGATCGAACGTCTATCCGAACGTCTATCCGAACGTCTTGAACTTTCAAACGGGTGACCCACGTGACGACCTGACGTGACGTCAGCGTCTTGAAATTTGCAGCTTTTTAACCATACAAGTATACAAGCTGATGTGTAAAGACTATAAATGGACATGATAGTCACTAAATATGCCTACAGATGTTATACCTAAAATAATACTCAACCATGTCCTGCACTTCCCTGAATAAGCCTATTGTAGACTATTCTAAGTGATGAACAAGTTACCACCTGTAGGCTATATCATGACTTTCTGTTTATTTCATGACTCTAATGTTTCAAACACCAGACTCACCTATTGTAACTGTATAGGCTACAGTGGTAGGCTTTTAATTAATGTTGTTGTATTTTTCCTTCTTTTTTTTTTATCTGTCAAACTGATTAATTGTATATTGACTGATATGTTGTTTTACAAGTAAGAGTTAAAAGTTATAAGATAAAGGGTTTTAATTTCAAAGTCTTCAATGCCATGGACCATGTTGTCATTAGTTGCCCATTGACTTTTCATGGTAGTAACACATTGAGAAAGACGCAGTTAAGATTATCCAATATAATCTATTGCCTAGGCTACTTTGTTCATTTTTACCATGATTTCATCTTCATTCTGAAATTTACTTTGCTGACTCCGCTGACTCTTGGGCTACAAGACAGTGAGTTCCTCTAACATAAGAAGATATGATGTTTTTTTTTTTTTTACTCTGATGAACTCTGATATATAAATTCTGTCATAGAGAGAGGTCATGTAAACACTGTTTCTAACATGCATTTTCACTGTCTCTCGTGTTCTCATCTTGTAAACATATTATTGAATAAAGTGCTAAAAGGGCATAAAGTGGTTTGCAGCATGGCATTATAATCGTCCCAAATCTTTGTTAATAGGCCTACATAAAGATTTCTGCAAGATTGCATTAACATTAAAGAGTGCTAATAATAGACATACATATACATATATGTCAGGGTTTTGAGATACGAACCCAAGCACAGACAGAATTAGGTGAAACAGTTTATTGTAGTGTTGAAAACAAGGAAAGCAAAACCCACGAGGGGGCAAAACAGGCAGGGCAAACAAAGAGAAACAAAAGCAAAAATACTTTTCTAACAAATGTAACAAGTAGAAAAAACTGTCATATTAAGAACCTTTTTTGTTGATAGTTAAAGGGATACTTCAGGATTTAGCATTAAGCTTTGTATTATTAGAAAACCTGTAGGATTTTCAAATTACCATGCTTTCCACCCTCATGTCCCCATGAGACGAGACTCCTTGAGGGTATCATAAAGTAACGTAGACATGTAGGCCAGCTTTGTATTTAAAATGTCAATTTGTCTGATATAAATGGTCAGCATATTTTATGTAGCCTACTATATACAATTCATTTCCTATTATTTTTATATTTAGGTAAAGCAGATGGGATACTGATTGCAGTTTTTGCTGCATTTGAATAGCCTACGCTACAGCGTATTTCTATACAATAAGACACATTCCGAAATTAGATCTATTCCCGATTTAATGGAAGATGGAGAAAATTATGTAGAATATCGTGCTTTTCCAAAATAATCGTTTAAGCATGTCAGGTTTGTCAATAATATTTAGCCTCTGCTATATTTAACTTTAATAATACACCGTACATAACTTTTTAAATCAGCCATTGATGCAGTAATCAAATGCGGACTAGTTAGAGGATACAACCAAAGAATAAGAAGTTTAAAAAAACGTGTTACAACGCGTCTTCACATGTAAACAACACGTTGGGAAGACGATCAGTTACTCGCACTTCCGACCGGTCGCCATACGAACGCGTTAACAACACGTAAGCACATGTAGGAACGTGTTACTATGATTTTATTTAAATGATCATTACTTCATTGTTTATATGTGGCAGACATGAAAATCAACGAACCTTAATTACAAAGTAAAGTAAATTCAGCTGATCTTGTCTAAATGTAATATTAGAACTATTATATGTTTTTAATACACCTTTCCACTTTAACATTTATGATGTTTATTTGTGACAGATTATGATAATTTAGTAATTTTATTAAGATTGAGTAAGTGTTGAGATCTCTAAGTTCTTGAAACAAAAAATGCTTGATTATATTTACTTTTTATTACTTTATTTGTTTGATATTATGTATAAAAAAAAAAATGCATGTTTTTAATCTATACAGTTTTCCTGAATTGCTAAAATACATTTCTTGGAACCATCACCCACTTTCTCAAAACCTTAAACACAAAACCAAATCTTCAAACTACATTCAGAGAACATCTGAAGCTTGTCAAAATAAAGAAATTTACTCAAAACCATTTTATCTGTGCTCAAAATCAAACAATGCTTTCAGATCATACACACAGCTCAATATCATAAACACTACAGAGCATTCATTAGATCATTCAGTCCAAATATATAAATCTAATATGAAAACCTTCTGGATCAAAAAGTAAAAAATAAAATAATAGACTACATTTATTTTGAGTTTTTTTTATGGACTGTGGGAACATTGTACATTGGGCAATAAAATTAACAATAAAAACTAGTTAAAATGATTATACTGGTCAAGACTATTGAAATCTGTAGCCTATATAGGCAGTATTTCTGCTCTTTGAAAGTAAAACATAGCCCCACAAGCACAGGATTCAGGAAAGTTGTTTTTGGGGTACAATATTTTTATGTATTGCCTATCATGTCCATTTATAGTCTTTACACATCAGCTTGTATACTTGTATGGTTAAAAAGCTGCAAATTTCAAGACGCTGACGTCACGTCAGGTCGTCACGTGGGTCACCCGTTTGAAAGTTCAAGACGTTCGGATAGATGTTCGATCGGTCGGTCGGTCGTTCGGAAGTTTGATTTTGGCACGGAGTACGCGCCATATTGAACGACATCCAATCGATTCTGTTTCTCAACACGGTGTCTGCAACCTAACAGCTCAAATCACAGAAACCCTCCTCATGTGCTCTTTAGAGGCTCATTGTGCACATGCGGAAGATGAGCGTTTAAAGTAAGATTTGCTGGTACACTAAGCGTTATATGTTGTTTCCTTTTGCATTACTTTTTCCCACTCTTATGAGAAAAAGAGATCTTTATATGTATTTGACAGTTAATTAATTAAATTGAAAATGTGTATATTACTCATTGGGGGAAAGAAACATGTAACTATTGATTTCAGGCTGACATAGACCCGAAATGTGCGATTTAATTGAGTATAAGTCAGTCACGTACCATCAAAAGGTGGTTGGAGGAAGTGCGCGTACACAGTTTTGACAGCCACGCCCAGGAAGTTGCTGGCCTCCAGCGTGTAATTGCCATTGTTGTGGTGTGTTGGGTTTTTGAACATGAGGCATCCCTCCAGGCTGTCCTGATAGTCCACCACATCTGGACGAACGTAATCGTTGGTCTTGATCTCCTCGCCCTTATAGTACCACCTGAGGGTGGGCAGGGGGTGCGCACGAACCGTGAACATCATGCATGTGTCGTGCAATTTCTGCGGCTCCTCAAACTTAATGATGACGGGAGGGACTGCAGGAGAAAAACAAATGACTTTTTATACAGAAAGGATTAACTACCTTGTGCTACCATCCAACATAAATCCATAGACCAATGAGCACGGATAACCATAAACCACGTTTATGCATGAGTGGGACTTAGGCTGCTGTGGCACAGGTGGTCCGTATACGGATGTTTGTTTGATCCGCTATCCTGCCTCTTGGACAGAAGATCCCAAGTTAACTGCCTGGCTGGCCATCAAGCATGTGTGCGAACGGACATTTCCTGGAATGGAGGCGCAGAGCCAAAGGTGGGAAACAACTGCAGTTTCCACTATCTTCTCCACCCACCATGTGTTAGTTAGACGGTAGCTGTCAACAATTATGATGCTGTAAATATGTCAAACGTCCATAGTAAACATTCATCAGGGATCAAATCAGTGGTTAATTCACTCAAATGTTTCTATTCACATGAATACAGCTATTCATGTATTTATTCTAGAAAAGTTATTACAAGTTATTAATAAGTATATAAAATATAAATATAATACAGTATAGTTCAAATGTTTGAGGTATGCATGATTTATTTATTTATTTTCTAAGAAATTAATACTGATATTAAGTAAGGATGCATTCAAGTGATCAAATGTGACGGTAAATACATTTATTCCTAATTCAAGTAAATGTTGTTTTTAACTTTCTATTCATCAAAGAATATTGAAATAAAAGTATCACGGGTTCCACAAAAAATATTCAGCAGCACGAAAACAATATGAAATCTTTTGCGTTCACTCGCAAAGAGCACAAAGGTTTTCTCTGGGAACACAAAGGTTTTGCGATTGAACGCAGAAGCATCGTCTTATTTTCTCTCCCGTTTCTTTTCCACACACCATGTCCCTTTAGCGGCTCCGTAGTTTTCAACATTGATAATAAGAAATTTTTTTTAAATCAAATCCATGCATCCTTGGTGAGAATAAGAGACTTCTCCCAAAAAAAGTTAAAAATCTTACAAACCCCAAAGTTTTGAACGGTTTTGTACATATAAAAGTTTTAATCAATTAACATCCCTTAATTTCAGTGACTTTTCTCCAGTCTCAAGGCTGGAGACAAATAGAGAGAGAGAGAGAGAGAGAGAGAGAGAGAGAGAGAGAGAGAGAGAGAGAGAGAGAGAGAGAGAGAGAGAGAGAGAGAGAGACTTACTCTTATTTCCACAGAATTTGCCGCTCTAAGCAAATCTCATGCGGTCAATAGATATTGAGTGTGGGAAGAATCATCTTACATTGTTGTTGGCCAACACCGTTCAGAATAAATGTAAATACATATTCAACACAACGACCTCACATTACGTTGTAACTGTAGCTGTGTTCATATAAGGAAGTCTATAATTGCCTTACTTCAATCCAAGTGGCGAAAACAACTGTTGTTTGATGGTGTGATGTTGCATACTGTGATTTTTTATTTTTCAATTTATTTTAATTAATGACAATGGTGGAATTAATATTTACTTTATTTTCTGATTGTGACAATTTATGTCGTTATCTCAAATAGTTTTAACTATGCAAAACAGACAAGCACATTCAAAATGGTCTTTATTAAGTATACTAGCATATAAGGTAGTACACTTCTAGTCAGTTCTGGAGTATTTTTTTTTTTTCATGAATTAGTTTCATTTAATTAGATCAACTGAAGTTGTATGGATGTCAAAATGTGATGGGTAGAGTCTTTACATATGGATACTTATTTGAGGCAGATTATGTCTTTGTTCTTGGCTTTTTCTTTGTCTTTTTTGTTATTGTTTCTCAGGGGTAGGATTTATATGTTTGATTAGAGGCATAGTTTCTTTTTGCCAATTTTCATGAGTTGCTTATTGCCTCAGGATTGTTGTTTCTTTCATTTTATTTTTCATTTGGGATATTATTTTTTGCATTTGTACCCCTATATGGGAAAAATAAACAATGCCAAAAATGCAGCATGCATTGATTTTTTGAAGTGTAATATAAAGCAAAAACACATTTTAAGTGAACAAAAACTGGAACATTTCCAAGTTTCTGATTTCTAAGACCCCGGCATATCCTTGCCAACACACAAACACAGAAAATACACCACCTAACTCTGCCACAAAGCAATCACGTGTAGCCTTCTACACACTGAAACATGATAACATTGATAAATCTCTCTAATATTTCACTTACAGCCTTTTTTTGTGTGAAAAGTCCAGATGAAGAACAGCTCTTGCTTTCATAGATCAATAAACTACACAAATGACTTTCCTACAACACATAGGGTTGTGTAGGACCCGAGTTCTTTCTTTTTTTTTTTCTTTTTTTTTGTATGAGTAGGATTGTTTCTGATGAACCAATTTCTCAAGACTTCATAACCAATTTCAATAGCCTCACTGTGATTTATAGAATTTGATTTGACAAAGAGAGACAATATACAAAATATTTAAAAGGTGAAGTGTGAACTAACATCACCAAACAAAAACGATCTGAAACAATCCACCCTGATCTCATGAGAAAATGTTACTATTTTACAAGGTGGTGATTTCACATGAATTTGTATGATGTGATTTGTATGTTTTTTTTAGACGAAGAAAAAAACGCAAATCAAATGAGATTTTACAAATTCATACCAATTAGCCACCAATTCACCAAAACGTAAGTATGTCAAAACAATCTGTTGTCAAACAGGTTTTCCTGACACTCTCTCTCTCTGTCATTGGTCAGTCAATCAGGTAGCCCCGCCCCAAACACATCCCATTGGCTGAGACAGTTGCTATACTGTGCTGGTCAGAATGCTTAATCAAACAGCAATGCTTTGAAATCACCAGAGCCACAGTGGTTACACTTTTCAGCAACATCAACCGACATAACGACTTACTCAGAGTTGCCTTCATGTTAAGCTGAAATAATAAGTATTTTAATAACAAAAAATTACACACTTCACCCCTACCTTGTTCTAGCATTGATTCTGCATTCCCCAGAGCTAGTTCAATCAATAATACTCACTACTTCAAAGAAGAAAAAAAGAAAGCAAGCTTTTTGGTGATCTTCCCTCCCTAAATGCCTACCCTTTAAAACAAAAGGCAATACAAATTAAGAGTTGGTAGCCTTGAGGTACAGTAGCAATTGACGTTATCAAGCTAAAGAGGCAGACACAGCCAGGTTCGGTGAGCTACTCTGAGGCAGAAAGGTAGAATTGGCGCGTTAGAGGAAGTGAGGCTGAATGTAAAGGCATTCGAGAGGCAAAGAAGCAAAAAGAGAGGCACTTACACTGCACTGAAAGCTGTATTGAGGCATTAGTCATCCCGACTATATTCTCTGCAATGCAGGTCAGCATGAAGCTGTTATCGTCTCGGCTGACATTGACCAGAGTTAAGTTGATGGAGTGGACATTCGGTGGATATTGATTGGACTGGAAGAGAGGAGGACACAATAGCTTCTGAAAACACAACCAAGCTTGCACAGATTCAACAAATGGTTTACGGTCTAACTAGTCACTGTAAGGATCTTTTAATAGATTAGAGTCGTGGTAGACGCCATATTTTATTTGAAACGAATAAAACCAGGCTGTAAGGGATAAGTAGTAAAGTCCTTTTAAGGCTGTACTGCCCATCCAGCAGAGAAAAAAACACACAGCTTAAGCACAGTTTACTAGTTTAAAGTGGTTTAAGCTGGTTTAGCTGGCCTCCAAAAGATTTTGCCGACTAAATTAAATATGCCATCTACCGTGACTAAAATACATATAAGCTACAAAAAAAGTGCATGTTTATTTCTAGTCAGCAAAAGTCCGCCTTACTTGGTGTGTGTTAATTGAGTGCAGGTCACCGACGGTCCAATCCACTTCCGGTACAGGCACCGCTGACCCATTGCAGGTGATTGTGACCCTTTCACCTTCTATTACTGTCAGGTTACTGTGACTTACGCTGATTTCTGGCAAATCTTGGTTGGAAACAGACAAGCAGTCATTGGTATGAAAAATAAACAGTAGGTCATTTATTGTTTTTAATATAAATATATAAGGTAATCTAAATAAGTGAAATAGCTGAATTCTGTGGGCACAGAAAATAATCTTGACATCCATTATTTTAAAAACAATAATAATATTTCAGTTTACCAGCTTTTTAAGATAATGGCAATACATGACAGGGTATAATTTTACACAAACAACATCAAGAAGCAATTTTTCCACACTAGACCCATGCTAAAATTTATAATTGTTTAAGTTTTAAAGCTATATTTATGAGCCTTTTTTTTCCACTTCGAAAATTAAGAACAACAACAATGCTGAGGTAATCGCCATTGCCATAGATGCTGTTGAAGAACTTAAAGGATTTTACCCAAAAATGACAATTCTGTGATTCTTTACTCACTCACAATTTGATTCAAACCTGTATGACTATCTTCTGTGGAACATGAAAGAGGATATTTTGAAAATGCTTGTTTTTGTCCATTCAATGATGGTCAATGGGGTCCAAAACAACATTTGACCATTTGAGTTCCACAGAAGAAAAAAAAGTCATGCCGGTTAGGATGACATGAAGGTGAGTAAATAATGACAGAACAGAGAATTGTAATTTTGGGGTGAAATATCCCTTTTAACTTGTATTGAACCCAAACCATTCTTTTCATGACAACCACACTTTGCAGAAAGTGTCCCATACCACACTGAGAGATGTTCATGAGCTGTAGAGGGATCTTGGAGACTCCGTTGTTGCAGAACAGCTGCTGGTTATGGAGTCCGGCCTCGCCTCGCTGCTGCCACAGCTGGATCCAACGGATACTGCAGCTGCAGTTAAACACCACTCCTTCCAGTTTCCTGCCACAACACAATAGAGTTCTTAGTGAGGACTCACAAAAATGCACACAATGCCAAGTAGGTCCATTCAGAGAACCAGTAGCAAATTAGGTGAAGGACACCGTTATTCAAAACATCAACTTTTCCAGCACCCATCAGTCAACCACAGTCCAGAGAGCTGCTGGCATTTCTCCATTTTGCAGCCAGAACGAGTTCTGTGCCCAGGGCTTTGTGTACGAATGCTTTCTGGACTGCAGCCCTTTCCTGGCCACGTCTGTCCAGCTATTCGGCGTGCCAAATTCACCACTGGTACCCAGGGCGATCAGAATCCCGTGAACGAAGTCAAACAAAACATGAGCTTCTGGATTAAGGCAAAAACGAAGCTGCAAGATGTGATATAAATGTGGCATTGTATTTTGATACAGTCTAAAATGTATTCTCGCAAAATAATGGCATCATAGAATGCAACAAATTGTAAGAACAATCTTGCTGATGTAAATGCCGTGAGCAAATTGTATCAAAGAGTGAATTGAAGAATAAACCCATCTCAAAGAAAAATCAGAGTTCATGCATAACAGCTTTTACCTCAATCTTGAATCAGCTTTTATGACAAACAAAATCACAATGTGTGTTCCCGTTTTTGTCCAAGATAGAGAAACGAAGATGGACTCATCTTGCATATACCTGCGCTGTTTGTCACATTTGCAATTTTTATTTGGCAGATGTTTTTATCCGAAATGACTTAAAATGCAATCAAGGTTCACATTTTATTACTTTAATCAAATCGAACCCAAAACATTTGCTTTGCTAGAGCCCAGCATGTAAAAGCTGTAAAAATGCATGTAAAAGATTGCAACATAATGTGTTTCATCGTCAAGATAAATATTTAAAGATTAGAAAATATAGATTATAAATATTTGCCTGTAATTTTTCTTAATTAAGCCTAAATTAGCAAGAAGTTGGACCTTGTGTGTGAGTAAAACATATTAGGCTTTCTAAAAGGATCTTCTCGGTGCTCAGTAACATATGGGATTATAATTGCATACGTTTAATTGGACAGACGGAAGAGTGTGAGGTCAATCCCACATAAAACCTCCACCCACAACTCCATCACTTGGTCCAATGAAGGGCTTCCTTTCAGAACCATCTCGATGCCAATGACTCCAACACCTACTCCCAAAGCAGCAATATCACTGCGAACAACAACCATCTCTAGCCCTCTCAGTATCGCATTTCACGCTCTTTCAAACAACCTTTGAGCGCAGCCACCCCCACTCCTGCACCAAAAACAGACATCATCTACATCAACCTCCTCCAAATGTCAAAATGTCAACTCTGACAGATCTCCCCGTGATCATGAAGGCTCCACTGAGAGTTTAGAGGGTCTTCAACTTCCTGGAAATGTTGAGTCAGGGGCGTCGTTCCAGTACTTGACACTATCCTCTTTCCCTTCTTATATCTTCTCTTTCACTCCTTCACTTCTCCTTCAGTGGTTCACAATCTTTTTCACTTCAAGGTCCTCATTTGACATTATTCAAAGGCCCTCATTTCTAAGCAGATATGTACCTCTGGTGATAATAAAGTAAACAAAACAAAAAACATATAAAAGATCAACCAGGAGATAAAATGTATTTAAATAAAAAACAAAACAAAAAACTCAGAGATAGATAATTAGATATAATAAAAGATTATAGCCTATATTTTTAACAAACAAACAAACCAACATGGGAGACAGATAAAGTAGATGAAATGTATTTTCAATAATATAAAAAAGGAGAGATGAACTATACTAAAAATATAATGTAATGTATTATAATATAATATAATATAATATAATATAATATAATATAATATAATATAATATAATATAATATAATATAATATGCTGGGCAACGATTAATCGCATCCAAAATAAAAGTTTGTCTTCACATAATGTATGTGTGCGTACAGTGTATAATTATTTTGTATATATAAATACACACACACACACACGTATGTATACATTTAGGAAATATTTGCGCATATATATATAATTTTAATGTAATATAAATATTTTACCATTTGTTTCTTAAATATATACATGCATGTGTGTGTATTTATATATATACAAAATAAATATACACCGTACACACAAACACACACTTTTATTTTGGATACAATTAATCGTGACTAATCGTTGCCCAGCACATAATATAATATAATATAATATAATATAATATAATATAATATAATATAATATAATATAATATAATATAATATGCTGGGCAACGATTAATCGCATCCAAAATAAAAGTTTGTCTTCACATAATGTATGTGTGCGTACAGTGTATAATTATTTTGTATATATAAATACACACACACACACACGTATGTATATATTTAGGAAATATTTGCGCATATATATATAATTTTAATGTAATATAAATATTTTACCATTTGTTTCTTAAATATATACATGCATGTGTGTGTATTTATATATATACAAAATAAATATACACCGTACACACAAACACACACTTTTATTTTGGATACAATTAATCGTGACTAATCGTTGCCCAGCACATAATATAATATAATATAATATAATATAATATAATATAATATAATATAATATAATATAATATAATATAATATAATATGCTGGGCAACGATTAATCGCATCCAAAATAAAAGTTTGTCTTCACATAATGTATGTGTGCGTACAGTGTATAATTATTTTGTATATATAAATACACACACACACACACGTATGTATATATTTAGGAAATATTTGCGCATATATATATAATTTTAATGTAATATAAATATTTTACCATTTGTTTCTTAAATATATACATGCATGTGTGTGTATTTATATATATACAAAATAAATATACACAGTACACACAAACACACACTTTTATTTTGGATACAATTAATCGTGACTAATCGTTGCCCAGCACATAATATAATATAATATAATATAATATAATATAATATAATATAATATAATATAATATAATATGTAAAAGATCTAGAGAAAAAAAAGTACACCAACACACAACACTATATTGCAATTTAGGCTTTGATTCATTCTGTAGGCCAAAAACAGTGTAATCCATGTTCAGATGCTCCCAAAAAGAATATAATGGATTAATAAAAAAAATTCTAGCTTTAATATATAACATTGACTGTTAGAATAATCCTTAATTACACTTTTTGTCAGATTACAGGCTAATTTGCCTCTGCAGTCCCCAATTGTAATGATTTAGTAAATTGTATGACAACTGCTTTTATACTTTTATCTACCATAGTTATTACTGAGAGCAAAGAACAGGGTATAATCGTCTTTGTTCCGTTTTACGCTCACTCCTCGCTTAAAGGGCTTCCAGCCGGCAGGATCCTGCAGCGCTGCGGAAGGTTCTGGATCTGATCTCAGTGGGAGTCTCTCTCCTTTAAGAGTATGAAATATTAAAACCCGCAGGATATGTCTCACCTGGCCTGCAGCCTGGCGGAGCATGACGGCCTAAACCTTTGCACGCTCATTCATTCATCAATTGGTGCGAGCGAGATAACCTTTCTCATTTGCAAGATAGGGCAGGAGATAGAGGCATACGAGCTGAATCCCATGCATATGAAATTGGCCGAAACTGTAAGCTCTGGGAAACGGCATTGTTGCTCATTTGCACAAATGAGGGGGGAATTTTTCTCGTGAATCTTTAAACACTTTTGTCGGCACGTTCCGCGCAAGGACAAGCGCAACCTGCTCGTGCATTTTGGAGCTTTGATCAATAATGATCAAAGGAGAGTCTAAGTAGTTTCTCCACCCTTTAAAACTAAATTAACATGTCTAATGAGAGGAGTTCACATTTCCTTTATACTAAGCAGTGTCATGAACAGTTCATAATGGAGAAAGAACATGCACGACATGTTTAATTTATAGCCCACGTTTTACAGACAATATGATAATCTAGATTAGGGGTTCTAAACTAGTGGGTCACAACCCAAAAAATAGGTCGCAACAGGCCAGTTCTAATGGACCACAGATAGCAGGGGAAAAGAACGCTAAACGATAACAATAAAATGCAACTAAATATAATCTATAACTAGGATTAAAAAAATGTAAACCACGTCATGCAAAACCTCTCTGCACCTACAAAACAAGCAAACCAAAAAATAATAACAAACCAGCCTAAGAAGGTTTATTGGTTTTACCTGGTTTAACAAGTCAGACCAGCTGACAAGTGCCCCAAAACTTTCTAAAACCATCTAAACAGACCACCTTAACTGGTTTGGCCAAGTCTTTAGTTGGTTTATCTGGTAATTCAGTCCAAAACCTGTTCTAAAAACATGTCAAATCAATAAAGACCAACCTTGGGTAGACAACCTAACCATCTTAGGCTGATTTAACTGGTCTCACAGCATGGCCAAGCTGGTCTTTAAATGGTTTCCCAGCCAGACCAACTGACAAGTGCCAAAATCCATCTAAACAGACCATCTTAACTGGTTTGGCCAGGCTAAGACACCATCTTACCATATTAGGCTGATGTAAATGCTACAGAAATTCAACTATTGCTGGTTTTACCTGGTCTTCCCGCCTATCCAAGATGATGATCAGCTCATTTTCTGGTTTCCCAATGTGGTAAATCTGGTCTTTAGCTGATCTTAACCAGCCTGACTAAGGGACCTATCTTGCACCCAGCGCAATTGACTTTGTACACCGACGCATGTATCATTCCTATTTTGCACCCGCGCAAAGCGGACTTTTCCCTCCACAGACGCACGTCGGTTAACTAAGAAATACACTTGCGCTCCCCGGGGCGGTTCAGCGCAAAGAGGAGGCGTGTTCCGGCGCAAACGTTCCCTCATGCTATTTTACAGGTTTAGAAAACAATTCCGCCACTGACGGAAAATAAACAGTTTAAAGTCAGTGGCGCGTTGCGCATGTTATTCATATGCTATTTTAAGGGCCATAATCAATGTAGCGTGTGCTCAACGCGCATACACTTTGATTCTCTCATCTACACACAGACGCAGCAGTTATAATTTTTGCAAATCATACATTATTACGATAGATAGATAGATAGATAGATAGATAGATAGATAGATAGATAGATAGATAGATAGATAGATAGATTGATTATTATAAAAGCATACATCTAGCACATTTACCCAAATTATCATACGTAAATTATCATCATAATTTGGGTGTGTTTCTCCATCCCCAACGTCCCTGACGAGAACGTCGGTCTCCTCGGCTATGAACCGCTCCTCGCGTGCGCCTGCCAAATCCGCCGTTATAATAGGAATCCGCTATAGAACAAGCGCGCCTGCTCTTAAAGGGAATGGGAGATGACGCTCTGATTGGTTTATTTCACGTTACGCCCAAACCACACCTATGACTAATGAAGCTACTTCAGACTAACCCATTTTAGATTTGCGTTGGGCGCAAGAGTCATTTATCCCGCCGGTATAATAGCAACAGCGCCCAAGACCCGCCCACAAAGTTACTTGCGTTTTGCGCTTGATACTTGCATTTCAGATCGTTAAAATAGGGCCCTAAGTGTCCAAAGTTAATCTAAAATAGTCAAAATATCAACCTAACCAATCTTGCTAAGGTAGATTAGCTAACATCAAGATTTAAAGACCAGCTGACAAGTGCACTATTACATACGGCTAATTTACAGCTAGAGAGATTAACTATTTTCATAACTTGCTAACTTGAATAAAATATCAAATTAACCTTTCGAAATGTCAAGGTGACTGCTAGCTGGGGAAGAAAAAGAAAAAAACACAGGGGGCATTGATGCATCGAGCCTGGGTGCTTGAAAAAAATGCCAAAATAACGTGGTCTGAAGTACATCTGCATAGTAGCCATACATTATGCATGTGCTTCTGTATCCGCACACAGTCAAACGATGGGACACCATTGAATAAATCCACTAGAGCATTGAACAGTGGGCCAAGGAACGCACGTACTGATAAATAAATGGTAATATACACACATCTCATGCCTTAATGAAAAGTGTCATTGCAATGGAGGTGACAAACAGCGGTTAGCTTCCTAGCTAAGACGGAGAGTATAATTGAGCCTTTATAATATGAATCAATTCAAAAGCACTCTAAAAAATGCTTTATTCATTCTTCCTCTTATAAATTGTTCATCTGCATACAGTAGCGCACACAACATGAGCAGAATTTATACATAAATAATCAGAAGACGGCGTTAGCGTATGTTCAGGGAGCTCTCAAGACATGCTGGGTAAATGTCAGATTTGCATTGTTAGATGAGTTAAACCCATATGTACTAACTCAACTAACTCTCTCCCTGGAAACACTTTTCCAATAAGAGGAAACATGGAGGACGAGAAAGATGGCATAATCCAGATTTAATGACAATTGAGAAATAGGCTATACCTGCTGCAAGTTCGATTATTTTGGTGCCGGTTAGACTCGAAAACAAAGTGAAGCAAGGCAGCAAATAAAAGGTTAAAGCCAACGACAACGAGTGCAAATAAAGTGTAGAGGGCAGCTAGGTACACCCGTAATGTTAGAAAGCACTTTCCCTTAGGATAAAATGGCTGACAGAACCAGCTCTAACACTAGGCCTGGATGTAGACTGACAGATCCATTCAGATTCATTATATGGAGCCAATGAAAGGTTAAGCTGGGGGACACGGCTCTGACGGGGTGCTCTACAGTTTCAAGCTGCTGGGGTCATACGTTGTGACATATTACAGTGGGTGGTAGTTTAAGCTCCAGCCATTGAGGTCCTAACCTGAGCATCTAATGCTTTCAGAGAAGACAATTTCATGTACATGCATTTGACTAAACATTTAAGCCATATCGCTCCAGGTGACGGCATCCCAGTGCGTATGGAAGAGGAGGAGAAGTTGACAACATACAGAACAAAAAACTCTAATACACTCAGAAAAAAAGGTACAAAAGCTGTCACTGGGACGGTACCCTTAATATGTACCATTTACTGTAGGCACTGATATGTACACTTAATATGTACCTTTGAAGTACTAATACACACTCTTTAGATACAAAAGTTGTACCTTTTGAAATGGTACTGTCCCAGTGACAGCTTTTGTGCCTTTTTTTCTGTTTAAATAAATAAATGCTTTACATAAACAGTATATAAAGTCAAACAGATAAAATAAATTATATAAATTATATGAATTATATATTATATTAAAATTACACAAAATTTTACACAATTACATTATTATATAAAATTATTTAATAATAATAAATCTTAGTATTTATACATGTATATTAAAATATAAATGAATACATACAAAATTAACAGTAAAACTTTAAAAAATACAGATTCATATATAATAAAAATGATAAAAAATAATAAGAATGTTTATATACAGTGTGTAAACAAAAAATATAATTAAATAATTTAGAATATACACATAAATAAACAAATAACACATTTGCAAAAATTTGTGCGCGTGTGTGCATGTTTACATGGAAAAAATAGCAACTGCAGTTTAGACAAAATATGTCTCCACAAAAATGTTCCAAATGAGCCAAATAAAGACAATAATTAGCCTACCCATTGTCTAAAAAAGCAGTAAGCTTAGGGCAGAATTATCTGAAACACTTAGAAACAGTAAATGATTCTATGAACCAAATTGGATGTCAAAAAAGTGACAGTGTTGGGGGCCATTACCTTTTATTAGGAGCAAATGAATGTAAAAGAGAAAGTTTCCCATTCAAGTGTGTGTGTGGTGACAACTGCTCGCAGGGAGACCGAGCCTCATGCGGCGGATATTAGGGTTCTCTCTGCAAGCTCTCATTACCGTTCCTGTGATGCTCAGAGTCATTCTTACAGGGATTAAATTGGCTTTCCTGCATCGTTAGCCTGATCTGTGAGGGGGGCATTGTTTAATCATATTATAATTAAAGTTATAAGTCCCTCCAGTCATCACAACCTAATTATCAATCAAACAGGGTGTCATATACAATCCCACGGTACCTGACGGAGGCGAAAAATGAAAGAAAAAAAGACAAATTGTTTGCTTAACTCTCCATTAAAGGACAATGAAAGCCATTTCATGCCTAACTTTCTCAAACAAATCCACGAATAAATTCTCACGTAGACACTGAGACAAACTTGGTGAAAAGCGAACCGGTATTTGTAGGGCTCTCACACCTTCTGCATCATTACCTTCACAATATGCCTGCACTGCCAGCTTCAAAGTATGGAAATCCACATTCGTCTCAATCCATATGGATTTTCTGGATGAGCTCCAAACAGCAGGTACCATTTCCCAACCTGCACTTCTCCACCACACATCTTGGGACTTGGGACTGACTGACATTACCATTTACGGTGGCAGTAGGCAGTTTCCATTAAGCAGCTTTGGTGTTTTTCATAAGCTCTAGACTGGAAGCTGTCAGCGGGCAGTGGGAGCGAAGGGAGTGATAAAGACTCGTCATTGACCACAGCTCTAAATGACACACGTCAATATGGATTGGATGGGAGCAAAACATGCAACGCTGCGCTGTCAGGCATGAGTAGTGTTTGCACAACAGAGAGCGAGCGAAGGGGAACGACAGAGATTGATTGTGGTCTGCCGCGACCCGAGAAAGCGCGAGTGATGCTTGAATATGCCTACGAGCGGGCAGGGAAGTATGAGATTGTGTTACCGGATGACCCGGTGACATCAGATAACAACAGACACGCTGGTAACTTCTGGCATGGAAAAGTCTGGAAATGGCAGACAAGTTTGTGTGTGTGTAAAATTTAAAAGTATTAATTTTATTAATCAAACTATATATATATATATATATATATATATATATATATATATATATATATATATATATATATATATATATATATATATATACACACACACACATACACACATACATATATATATAAAATCATAAGTATGTGTGTGTGTAGCAACATGACTTGATTAATTACTGTAATAAAGTATTTTTACTGTATTTTAATTCTTATATTAAACACTTTTCTGTTTTTTTCAATAATAATAATAAAAAATAAAAAAATTAAGCCATTTCAGACCTGACAAAGAACCAAATTATAAAAAATAAACAATTAATCAAAAATATTCTTATCTGCATCACTCAGCCCTGAACAGCTCCCTCACTGTCTTCCTGCACTTGTTACCCACAACCCTTTGCGTTGAGTATTCCATTGAAAATCCATATTTCATAGAAATATATTGCCCCCATCAGTCTTGGATTAACATCTTGATAAAAAACGCATTAGGCAAATTGTGAAGGATGGACATTGATATTGCAATAGATACATGGCGCAAAAAGACTGAATAAATGTTTTAGCTTTTTTAACTGAATTTCATTAAATATGTAAACTAATCGCCGGGGTAAGTGGGAAGTAATAATCAATACAGGGGGACATCATTACCAGTGCATGAACATTTTGCCAGGCATCAGTCATGTCCCTCTCTATAGTTCTCTGCTGAGCTTATTATCTTCATCTTCTGAGTGATTACCTCATGCTAACAATCAATATGAAAGCATCGTTCCTATTATTCCACACATAAAGGGCCTAACACCACAAAAGAAAGAAAGAGATTGGCAGAGGGAAAGAGAAAGAGATAAATAAATCAATGTAAGAAAGAGGTAGCATGCGTTTTCTCCTCTGTCAAACGTTTGATCTTTTGAGATTTTCAAAGCATTAAAATCAATGTGGCACCAATTTAATTCTATTTAGTTAAGCAGAAAACTCTCTGCGCCATTTACAATCAAATCAAATCAAATCAAAATAAAATAGTATTCTCATACACAAACACATGGCATATATATTATATCATATTATGTAAAACAAAACAAATAATAAAATAAAAAAAAGATTAAAAAGTGTGTGCAATCAGTATGACCGCTGATCAGATTTTTTCTACCATTTATGAACTGCAGATGTAAAAAAACAACAAAACTATTCATAACTAAAATACCTTTTCGATTCGATTCCGATTTGATTCGATTCAATATCGATTATTTTGGATATCAGGTACAATACATTGTAAATTTTCTCAAGGAAAACTGGAAAATAAAAGGGAAAAAAATTATTGTAAACTATGGGAGTCAGTTGAAGCCTATAGGCTTCATTAGCCTACTATAATATTGAAGGTAAAAATTAACTGATTTGTATACAAACACTTAAAATACACTTTTATTTATTTTTATAATAATAAAGTTATATGAAAATATAAAAATTTAAATGGTGGCTGTCAAAAACTTTCCAGATTTATTCAAACATGCATTAAATATTGAAGAACAATAAAAATTATAATGATTATGTAATATGGTGCATATATTTAGCAAAATGCTCCTCTCTAGAGTTAATTTTTCTAGCTGACTAACGAGTTTATGGTCACTGGATATGGTTTTTCTGAGGTAACGTTAAATGTGACGTTACATGACATTGTTTACTTACGTCTTTCCACGGTTGAAACACTGATTGAGCGATTCCATGCGACATGATACGGACTTCGATAAGTTGTACTCTATCTTTTAACACACTTTCAGATGCTCATTCGTGTTTATTTCGCGCAGTAACTGGTGTTATTAATGCGGAAGAGAAGATCATGTGCGCTCCGCGTTGCTGCTTCTCTTGAGCTGAGCCAGAGCGATCTCACGCCACAGCGCCAAAACGGTAATTATGTTTTTGAATTTCGTAAGAAAATGGACGTAATTTGAAATCTGAGACTTTGTTTCATATCAATAATAACAAAGCACAAAGATTATTGCGATTTATTGGATGGGATGCGCGCATCAATGTTCCATTAATTCATCAACTGAAAACAGGATGACTAATCGATTCTTGGGATTTAAGAATCGATATCGTTTCGTAAAAATGAGAATCGATTAAAATCGAGAAATCGATATTTTTTACCCAGCCCTAATAACTAACCCTAATTATTTTATATATATATATATATTTTCTTATATATAACTAATCAGTGTTGGGGGGTAATGCATTACAAGTAATGTGAGGTGCACAGGTGTGAATTTGCATACCCTTCAGCCTGAGGCTTATTCCTTTCACTTTTGGTTTGAAAGGTACGAAGCCCCTAAAGGGGCCTTTGCAAAAATAAAAATATACAGACTTTCACATGCTCACAAGAAACTTATCTCGTGCTCACGCGTTACAATTTCCGGTTTGCGTACAATTTGCGTCACTGCCATCTTACTATGAAGAAAACAAGAGCATGGATGTGGATGCGCATTAATTAATCGTAATCTATTTAAAACTAGGACTTCAATACAAAGACATTGTTTCTGTTCTTGCATTTCGACACAGATATATACAGTAATCACTGAGCGACATTTAAAACGCATTTTAAGGTCTAGAAGTCTGTTTCGACGAAAAGAGTACTCAAGTATTGAAGACATTCAGCATCGAACTTGGTGAAATTCTCATTTGTGAAAATGAAGCCACCCGATTTCCAGTCGTCTGGTCTCTTTAGATGCATGTTTATTGCCGATTCCTGAAAGTTTGTTTAATAAAACCCCGTCATTTGCAGATGTACTGGCACCTTTTTGCATCTTGTCTCGTAATTATGTATTACAGTGGACTTGGTGGTTTCACATGCCGCGAGTCTTTGACGGCAAAATGCTCTAACTGCAAGACGAACCCCATATCTGACCACATATTTTACCAGTTCGTCTTCAGTCATGATCGCAATGAAAGAGGTCAGCTATAAATACATTTGCAACAAACATATGCATATGAGTGTCATGACAAGTCCTTGTAGATAATTATATAATTAATGTTACACAATTTACCTTATCGTGAGATACGTTTCTTGTGAGCACGTGAAAGTCTGTATATTTTTATTTTTGCAAAGGTCCCTTTAGGGGCTCCGTAGAAAGGGCCTGTACGTTTACCAAAAACATAACTTTTTTATTATTATTATTACAAAAACAAGCAAGCAAGCCCAGCCCTGGAAAGAAAAAGTGTAACAAATGAATTTTCCATAAAAATTAACTAAGTAATGCACTTTGTTTTTTAGGGAGTAACCTGATATTGTCACACGTTACTTTTAAAAGTAACACTGCAGCCAATACTTAGGGTTAATATTTGGTATAGTGCGTAAATTCTTTAAAAAAAAATTAATATCAGCATTTCTGTTAGGCACTGCTATGAACTCAATTTCCATACTGTTCCATGATTCAAGGATTTTGTTTGGTCTGCATCCAAAGTATATAGCACACAGAGCTTTGAAGTAGCACAGCCATGGCATACCGATGACTTTTTAGCTTATGAATTGCTTATGACTGAGTTTCATCTGGAAAACTTTCCAAGTGCTAGTATATCCAGGTCTGTGTTCCTCAGTGCAGTGTGTTGGTCAGGAAATTACAGACAGATTTTTGTCAAGCATCTCTGTTTTCTTCTCACACTTTCACTAGTTGGTGTAACAAAAGCTTGGCCTTGTCTTGATAGATAGACACGATCACGTGTAGTCATGGTAACAGGTGGGGTCAGAGGTCAATGCGAGAGACAAAAGTACCTCTATACCCGCTAAAATTGCTCAGCTCGGTTTAAAACTGTCAAAACACGTTCTCCACAGTCCTATCTTGCTGTTATATTGTGAAAAATCACAGCTTTTTTCATGCGTCAAATATTTTGTTGAGTATACCACTAAAAGCAGTGCAGATATGCAGTGTTTTTTTTCTTCTGTGATGCTAATTAGCATGTACGACATTAAACAAGCCGTCTTTAAAGCGTCACAAATGCTGCCAGGTTTGATAGGAATCAGAAATGTTTGTAGGAAGTGAAGGGAACTGTGAAAAATGGATTCTCAGCAATATTGCCAAGTTCTGTTTAACAGTCCCAAGACTAATGAATATATGCATTTTAATCTTTTTCCACATGCATAATGACTTAAGCATCCTTATAAACCGAGGATTAATGTACGATCTCCCTCCACAATGTGTCACCAGGCTTAACAGTTTTCTCCCAATCAGTAATCTCATTATGTTGCAGACAAACAAGATGAGCGAGTATGTGCTGTTTTTTTTACCGCACTTTTTCTTGTGTCATGTTTGACAGAGATTTAAAAGTGAACTCGAGCCAGGATCTTTACCTGCACAATAAATTGGCATTTGTTAGATGGCTGGGCATGGTTCCACTCAGCTGATGGACACTACCCGCAGTGCAATCACTACTAAAACGGGCACCGATTCCACAGGTTGCGACGCTGGAGTCGAGGGAGGTCAGGTCCCTTCAGAGAAAACTTTCAAAGTATACCATAGACTTTCATCTAACTTCAAAACTATTTCTTCCAAAAACAGTCAGTTCCTGCACCAAACAAGGATAAGAGTTAATTCACGATTCAATACCCCCATTGTCGCTTGAGATGGCTGGAAATTTTATTAGAGCTGACTTCTGATAGACTGATGAACTTAAAGGGATACTTGACCGATTAGCATTAAAGGGTTAGTTCACCCAAAAATAAAAATTCTGTCAGTAATTACTCACCCTCATGTTGTTCCAACCCCGTAAGACTTTCGTTCATCTTTGGAACACAAATTAAGATATTTTTGATTAAATCTGAGAGCTGTCTCACTCCTCCATAGGCTTCTAAGGGAATGAAACTTGCTGGCCCAGAAAAGTTATTAAAGAGATCGTTAATATAGTCCAAGTGACTACAGTGGCTCAATCTTAAGTTTATCAAGTGACGAGAATACTTTTTGTGTGCAAAAAAAACAAAAATAACGACTTTATTCCACTATTCATTTCCTTCTCTCTGGGCCTCGAGTCTTTTCACGTAGTGTTTTAGCGTAGCGCGTCTGTGTTGCACGTCACCACGTAGGCTCACTATTGGCCGACGCTTGTCATGTGTGTGATGCGTGTGACGTGCAACACAGACGCACTGCGCTATTACACTACGTGAAAAGACTCGAGGCCCAGAGAGAAGGAAATGAATAGTGGAATAAAGTCGTTATTTTAGTTTTTTGCGCACAAAAAGTATTCTCGTCGCTTTATAGACTTAAGATTGAGCCACTGTAGTCACTTGGACTATATTAACGATCTCTTTAATAACTTTTCTGGGCTGGCAAGTTTCGATCCCATAGAAGCCTATGGAGGAGTGAGACAGCTCTCAGATTTAATCAAAAATATCTTAATTTGTGTTCTGAAGATGAACGAAGGTCCTACGGGGTTGGAACAACATGAGGGTGAGTAATTACTGACAGAATTTTCATTTTTGGGTGAACTAACCCTTTAAGCTTTGTATCAGTAGAAACCCGGTAGTATTTTCGAATGACCGTGCTTCCCTCCCTCATGTCCCCTTGAGACAAGAGATTTCTGTATTGTGTGTCTAGAAAAAAAAACTCAGATGACGCAAAAATCATCATTTTGCGTCATCGGAGGCTTTTTTGGCCAGAGGTGAGAGACTACAGCCAGTAGTAGGAGCTAGTTCCGCATGTTTTCAACCCACCCATGGGGGGGGGGGGATCTCACGATAAAACGGCGTCTTTTCAGTTTCGAGTCAACTAGTAGCCTAGTTGTATCATTTCTTCCGATACCGCCCTCTGTGACTGGTAGGCGTGGCTTGGGAGTGGCCTCGTAGGGCAGCGAAGCAAATGCATTCTGGGAATTGTTGTCTTTCATCCACATGAGCCAAAAATACATTTTCTGGCTTTTCTCAGTCTAGAAAGCAGTTCTCTACAAGATTTCTATTTTAAAATGATAAAATTCTAAACTGTCATAAAATGATTTAATATTCAAGTTCAACCCTGATAATTAGCATTCTCTCATCAATTGTTTACATAACTTTTTATCCATGCAATTAAAGCTCACATTGGGTCATTCATACATCCTGGAAAACATAATTACTTTGTTATATTATTTAACTATCTTGGCTCATTGACAACACTAGGCCTGTTAAATAATCTGATTAAATTGTTAGCCTAACCCGGCTCCCTGGCTAAAAACCAAATTGCAGTGTTTTGTTTCCGTTTCATTTTTTTAATACTTTTTAGACATCTGTAAATGTGGGAAATAAATGCCTTAAAATAGAGTCTCCCCGCAGCTTGTTTACTGTCACTATTACTCTTAGTCCTTTTTTTTTTAAACGGTGATGATCCTTCGAGCGATGAGCCAGACATGAAGTTCGTGTCTGTGGGAGCCGCTTTATACAGACTGAGATTAGAGAAAGGTCAACAGAATAAAACGGATTGATGGTGCTCGCAGCTGCTAGCCGGGAGGCTGAAAGCGGCGGCTGAGTGACTGAGTCTGCGGAGTGTGGCGAATGCGCTTTTGTGCTTTGGCCGTAAATAGGCTTGTATCATATCATCATCCTCCGAGCGGGTACAGAAGATTTACCATTTGTCGCCTCACTCGCACTTGAAAATGCTCAGAAACAAGGGGGCTAGCTAAAGTCGCTAGGTTCCGCAACACAAACTTCAGGTAAAGAGGAAAAAGTGAAAAATGAGGTAAAAGCAGCTGTTCTTAACTAGTTTTGTCCTTTTTGAGGATGTAATGAGGGCATGTCACACAACCGGTCTGTTAGCACCCTGCTAATCTGACTAGTTGCTACCAAGAAGTGACCATGAATTTGCACCAAAGTACAGTTTTTTTTTTTTTTTTTTTTTTTTAATCAACACCAAAAGATAAGGAAAGAGTCAACTCGTCTCTTGTTATTTTAATATCTATATGCATTAATATGGCTAATTTTATTTAATTATTAGCATTTAGCATAGTTTTTACCCTGCTGTCCATGAGTGTGTCAGATAAAACCTGCTGACTCATTTTTAGCCTGTATCCTACTAAAAACATAAAAGGCTTACAGTGTGTACAGTGGTCTTCAAGGAATATATATATATTTTTTTTATCACTTCCACTAAGCACGGTAATCTAGAAAATTCTCAGAATCCTGGCTAGATACAGTTAAAGGCACTAGCTTGCACTGCTAACCAGCTATCTTCAAGTAATGGTGAAAAATTTGGTAAAAATTTGATTCTTAACTAGTTTTGTAGTTTTTGAGAATGACGGCAAGCCACACAACCGGTCTATATTAGCATCTGGATAATTTGACTAGCCGCTACTTAATAGTGACCAATGGATTTTTACCAAAATACCGTTTTGTATATATATAGCATTTAGCATTGTTTTAACCCAGTTGCCCATGACTGTGTCGGATCAAACCTGCTGTAACCCATTTCTGAGCAGTAACCAACGCGTTGAGAAGTTTATCTTTATGTGAAAAATATATAAAAGGACATACAGTATGCATACAGAGGTCTCTATGACCTATGATAAGAAAATCCCTCCTGTTAGACCCGCTTATCGTTTTGATCTGAGTCTGTAATGTGTCAAGCTCCAGCCACGTGACTGCATGAGATACTTTCTGCTTTGATTTGCCCAACAATGACTCTCCATGTCAATAAAATTCTGACAATGCGAGAGATAAAGGACTTGTCGTGAAGGATCAGCGGACATTTTTAAAATCAAGATCACCTCAAGGGCAAGCTGACAAACATCCAGGCATACTTCACGCTTGCCTTGAGATTGTAAAATAACAACAAAAAAAGGGGGGATGGGAGTGAGAGGTTAAGGTATATTCTGTCAGAGAAATGTTCAATCCAACAATGACATCCCTGTTACAGTCGAAAGGCCTCAATCTCTTCGGTTCTGCTGTAAAAAAAAGCAAAGATGTCAGAAAACAGATAACTGAGAAAACGGAAAAACTACAGCCCTTCCTGCTGTTCCTCTCCAAGCTTATTTACGATAAATGGATTTGCAGCAAATAAACATAAATGAGACACTTGGCCTACATCTGCACCTCAGATTAGGCTACTCCAGTGTCCTCTGCTGTGTTATTGTACAAAGCAGACTAATTATGGTCATTCACCCTGTACAATATAGTCTGCGTGAAATATCTGATTTCAGGCCACAATTTTCCTGCTGAATGCAGTTTTCTCCATCTCACTCTATATCTGTCTTGATTACTGCAGTCCTTACTGTTTCTCTTCATCCTTTTTGGGACAGCTAGTGCCCGTAGAGTAAATTACAAAAAATTCAAAGTGCAAGTTTTTGAAAATAAAAATGTAAATTTGTGAAAACGGTGACATCATGCGCATGCGTATTACGTGTTCAGTCGTGTTTCTTTATAAAGTGACATCGCCAACTACTGGCCTGGAAGCATTATACAGCGTTTTTAATCGTTTTCATGGACAATCGTTTTTATTTTGACAACGCTGTCACAAAGGAAGAACTTTTCCATTTTTAACATATCGTTGTCATCATGTAAACTAACCCTTGGTTGCATTCAGAGGTGTACTATTACTGATCACACAATTCTTTGTTTGTCGTATGATTAAACAGACATCTACAGACTAGGAGGGATCCACAGACAAAATTGGGAGACTTGATGGGGCTCTTTTGACTTGGACTAGCAAGTACACACTTGACAACCACTCAAAACACCGTAGCAACACCTTGGCAACCACACACAATTGATTAAAAAACAAAACAAATTAATTACATAATATTCCAATTAAGGACCAAATGAATTGACAATTCAGACCTTGCATTCTTGTGGCATGGGTTTCCAATAAAAGGCATGGGTAATTGGCACATTTCCTACATGCTACTGCAGTGATAAATAAGTTTCAGTGTAGGCTGGCTTTTCTGCATGGGTCGTTCACTACACGGTGATTATACCCTCGGTCCTGAGCCACACACACTACGCCCCTATCACCTCCCGGCCGTCAAGAAGAAAAACTGACAGCAATTACATGTGTGAGCACACTTGAGCGTGGGTGTGGACAAACACTCACATTCGCGCTAAGACGTTTTTACAGTTGTTCGCATCAGTTCTTATAGAGTGACAGTGCTGGCACTGACTGCAGACATTATGTGTGATTCCCACAGCCTGCGTCTCAAATTTTGGCAGCACTGTGGCAGGTGCATCAGAGTCTTCCAAGAGTGCATATAAAAGTAAAGCAGTAATGTGCTTAAACCATTATGCTAGTTATACAGGCCTTTGTACATGTAGTGCTGACTGCTTAGTAGCACTTAATGTGCTTCATATACCAAAACCATGGTTGAAATCACACTGGCAGACATACTCATTCCTTAAAGAACAGGACATTTTAGAGGACAAAATGGTATTTAAGGATTAGCTTCCCATCCTTGATATAGCGTGCAACAGTGCCCACCCCCTTTTTCCGTGACGCTGGTTCCAGAAATGTTTTTTTCCATTAATTTACCCATTGGGATAGTTTTTTTTTTTTTTTTGTCTTCGTTAAAGCAGCGCTTTTTGCTCGCGGGTTTCTCTATAGAGCTCCCCCTACCAATGACTCCGAAGCTGTTCAGTTAAGGTAAAAAAAACCTGCATAGTTCACCTTTAAAGAGTTAAAAACCATGAACCAAGCCAATCAGCTACGAGGTGAATCATAACATTACAAAGTTTGATTTGAGGCAAAAAAGTATTTCAAAACACAGTATTTAAAAAAAAAAAAAAAGTACAAGACTGTGTACTTCATGGGATTGTAGCTATTTCCATCCCTAAAGCCATTAAGCATTGCAAATGGTATAATCAAATTAAAAATGATGGCGAAATATAAAACTACTCATTTACAAATGTTGATTATATAAAAACAATATATTTTAAGTTCATTGCACAATATGCATACAGTATGTACCAACATAAGTATTTTGAGAGCGTAGAGAGATTGAGAGCTCTTGAAGTTTAAGAGCTTTTTTGATGCACGTTGCTTTTTTTTACTCTCTGATTGGTGGAATTTTCTCTACAGCATCATAGGTAATGTAGTTTTTCCACCAGGAATTCTGCTGTTAAACACAATTACTTTAAAAATAAGTTGAAGTAATGCAAGCTGATGGCTTCAGCAGAAGCCAATACCATCGATTAACAACCTCGTAGCTCACAGTAGGGCTGTCTTTAAAGGTTTATAAGTTATCGTTCAAAATCAGTTTCCCCATGGAGTATTTTTACTTCCGGAACCCGACTGTTGCTCTCTATTTAAGCTTCAGTGAAATCAGCCAGTGTTCAATTACACTATTTGTTATTTAAAATATGTAATGTGCTAAAAATAAAAATGATGCATGTACTGTATATTAAGTTGTTGCATAGATCAAGATCTTACAAGATCAAGTACAAAAACAACTACAAAAAGAGCAGAAAACAGTGTCCTCTTTTAAAGAATGATGATTTCGGCTCCATGCTGGTTGAAGGACAGGAACCGTCTTTCAGCTTATCCGTTTTTAATCAACAGATGTGTCCCCAAGTGGAGCAGCTCCATGACGACCAACTGTCTGTCACAGGCTGATAATAGCACTCGAAGTGCATCAGAAATCAAGTAAAAGTGTATCATCACAGAGGTTGCACGTGTGTGTTGGGGGGTGTACCCGTGTTCTCATCCAGGACATTTATGGTGGTTCTATTTCATTTAAAGGGAGATGGTTTGCTCAGTACTTGGCCATAAAAAATATGACTTAATTTCATGGCACTTGCTCAGGTTCCAGAAGTCAAAATCTCATTCATTTTCTCCATAAAGACAATTGATTTTTAAAGATACCCTATAAACCTTTCAAGAAAAGCTGACCATGAGCTCAGAAATTGCTAATCAATCCACTATGTATCCGTTTAAGCAACAAGTTGGTGTGATTTCAAATTCATTTTTTTAAATCACTGATATTCGCCAAACTCCTAGGGAAGAACTACACTGACTATAAATCTGAAGACCCTCTCCACCAATTAGAGAAATAAATGAAAATACGTTTAGAAGAGCTGAAAATTTTAAATAATAATGAATATTTAAGAAATTATTGATATATATATATATATATATATATATATATATATATATATATATATATATATATATATATATATATATATATATATATATATAGCAACTAGATAAATGAGATTTAAATAGCTTGAAAATACTAGATACAATAGACAGCTTTCCGAATGTGTCAAAATTCACTCTGATGCTAGTAGGGATATTTTTAACAGAGGGATTAGTCCACACAAAACCAACGAGAAATTATTAAAACATCAAGAGACTTGCAGATGGCATCCGTGCTAGTATTACGTAACAGTACACATATGTAAAATGGTTGTGTTGTCCTTTTGGAGAGGGTGTCTCACAATTATTATCGCTTCATGGCTCTGGTATTACCCATATGACCTGCATTATGTCACACAAAATTAATTTACCCTTAGTCTAATCACATGACTTGCCCAAAGCACAGCTGTGAATGCTAGGAAATTTGTCATTTGCTTCTGTCCAGCAGAATTTGAATGAACCAAGAAGCTAAATGCCATGATATGATGTCAACTGCATATTTAAATGACAAACAAGAACATATTTAACCTAAGGTTCACTGGAAACGCCACTAGACCTAAAAGGCCAAGCTAAACAAGGCTGTCTCTTGAATCTGTAGCTAAATTAGGATGGTTACCCACCAAGATAGAGGAAAGTACATGCTCACATGCTTTTGTTAGCACTTTCCTTTTTCTAAGGACAACACATGTTCGATATCTCACAGGAAATCCAAAAGTACTCCTCTCCTTGGAGGATCTCCAAAGGACGTGCTAACCCTGCAGAGAAGATGGGCCACCTCAGAGGAGCTGTCCTGCTTCCCTGGCTTAAAATATCACATTTAGTCATGCGCACACGAATACACACAGACGCAGATGCCTGTATGGATAAAGCCCTATGCACTCAGCTGATTAGTGTTTGCTTGTTGGACAGGACTGAGATGACACCTCCGCTATAATTATGAAATTGATTTACTTGATTTGCTATAATCCTGAGACAAAGGCCCAACGACTTGCTAACACTGATTTCACCTAATAGGCAAATAAACAGGTAAACACGTTAAAACTGCTAAACCAAAACTTTTATAATGATCATAATATAGAGGATAGCGCAATATATATATACACTTTTTTATTTATTTTATTTTAATTTTAGTTGTTTTATGCCATGTCAGCATCCATCTAGGGTTATTTTCATGGCGAGAAAAAAACAAACTTAAATTAATAAAATATATTTAAAAGAGACAAGACTGAAAAACATGATAAATAATTTAGAGACAGAAAAATTCTATTTGAAATTGTTTTGGTGCACTTAAAAAGTCTAGTAGTTTTCCTGTTGATACTTACTAAATACATCCTTTAGATAACAAATAAAAATCACTGTCCATTGACATTAAAAGCAGAAGAGTTTCAAGTGTTCCGATCAAGTACAATCCAATCATGTAAATGCCCTTTACATCCAATCATTTGCATAATTCGCGGAAAAATGTATTGTGCATTCCCAATCGGATCGCAATCCGCTCGATCAATGAGGTGTCCCAGTGTAAATGTACACTGAGATGACATGCAACTCTGAAACCAACAGACAACCTCACAAAGCCAAAACGCTGATGAGCAACAATAATTAGCTCATTATAAAAGGTTTTCCTCCCATTTTGAAAGTCAAATATACTGCAGAGCGAAAGTGGCTTAATGTGCTTTTACGACCTGATAAAAGAACATTCAATGTGTCACAACAAATGCATCATGGTGCATCCTTGGTTGCTTATGGTGTTAGGTATGAAATTCAACCATGCAGGGTGTCTGTACGCCAGTGTGAACCACAGCTAAAATCAATAGAGGCTTGAGAGAATAAAGAAAGAAAGAAAAAACACATTTAACTTACAGCTCGAAAAGTTGGAGATTCTGAAAGAGCTGCCATGAGAGAGTTGTCAGAGGGTTCCCGGACAAGTTTCTGCAGGGGAGAGAAAACAGAGAGAGAGAGAGTTTAATGATTTAACACTGATTATTTGTGATAAGGTGATAAAGGAAACACAGGCAAGCCAAACAACGGCAGTGCGGCGACCAGCCCAAAGTTAAGAGAATAAGTGCAACAGTACGGTACCTTGCAGCCTGGCAATTCAATAAACGGAGACTTGGTCATTTTGAAGACAACAAATTAAATCGAGGAGGAGGCCTGGAGCCTTAAAAGCCACTAAACTCAATACAATGCGAAATGACTGTGAAGCAAATAAGCCATGTTTTCAGAACAGAGCTTTCAGATGTGGGAGGCCGAGATAGAAGCATTTCTCGAAAACAGAAGGGAGGGTCTCTAAGGACCTGTTTACGCCTGGTATTAAGATGCGTTTTGGTCAATCGGATCACAAATAGATGACGCTAAATACAGGTGTAAACGGGGTCTAAAACGTTTTGAGCTTGTCCACTTTCGACCACTTCCAGAGGTATTAGAAAACGCATTAGACCGGATTGCTTTCGTAGTGGTTGGTTTGAAGACGAAAAACATACCAAGCACAATGTTCTCTCACCATTCCTGATTTCTCTCACACACTCGGGTTTTTGTGGCTGTCAGAGCAGAAACCAAAGCTCCTGCTCTTCATGTGTTTTTTCGTCGTCTCCGGCTGCGTTCATATGTAAATTGCGCGAGCTTATTTGTCCATTAGATCGAAAGATCTAAAAAAAAAAACTAAAAAACATACATTTACCCGCCCATAAACCCTCCCCTCGAAGAAATCAGGACAGAAGTGGTTGAAAGTGGACAAAAGTCATATCCCCTGATATGATTGTAAAGCTCTTTGGGTGTACAGTAGTACATATGAAAGCACTAAATAAATGCCTCATTCATTCATTCATTTAAAAGAGACAGATTAAAACACCAGGTGTAAATGGGTAAGTGTGATCCGATCAACCAAAACGCATCTTAACACCAGGTGTAAACAGGGCTTAAATGATGTTTGTGTCAAGTCCAGTAACTAATACAGTGGGGTGGCACGGAAATGAAAGGTATTATGCATATGTAACCGGTCCTACTCGACCCGCTTCGAGCGGCACCGGTGTAGGAGGCGGGCGCTAACAAGGACGCTAAATACCCCATCCAGTTCACGGCACCAAATGTAACCGGTCCTACTATACTAAAAATATTAGTATTTTTCTTAGACACACCTATCATTATCTGGGGTCGTATGTATTACTGTCACAATTGGCTTTTCACGAGTCAACCGAACAGCACCTATTAATTCGCATATTTTGGGTGAACATCCCTTTAAACTAAAAGAAAACATCTTTCCTCTTGTATACTTACATGCACAACTACACAACGCATTGTGGGACGGCAGCAAGCAATGCCTCTCCTGGGGCTGAAACAAAAACCCTGGAGCCTCACTAACAGGCCTTCATTATCAATATTTATTGAATACTTCAGATCACTTAATACCCCCAACACTGGCCCGCTCAGATCCTATCAGGAGCAGTTGACAGATAATCAATGCACCCATATCCATCCTTTCGCCCCAGTGCTGCCCAGGGGACCGGAGCGTGCAGGCTACCCGTCCCTGACCCGTCCCTTCACCTGCATTTTCTTTCAGCATCTACTGACAGCAAAACAAAAGATCATTACAGCTAACTAGGACAACTGTTCATAGAACAATGGAAGTCGAGCCATTTCAGCCTATAGATCTATGCACACACATACATTCAAAGATTTGGGGTCAGTTATTTTAATTTTATTTTTTGAAAAAGTGTTGTTGTTGTTGTTTTTTTGTTTTTTAAGTGATAGTTAAGACTTTTACATTGTGACAATTACAAAGATTTTTTTTTTTAGATAACAGCTGTTCTTTCATTATATTTCATAATATTACTGTTTTACTTTTACTGAGATTGCTTCCCAAAAAAATTAAAAAATAATCTTACCAACCACAAACTTTTGAATGTGCGTGTGTGTGTGTGTGTGTGTGTGTGTGTGTGTGTGTGTGTATACAGTGCTATGCATAAGTTTAGACACCCATGCTAAAGTTGACTAAAAAGAGGAATAAAAAATCATCTTTTGGAAATTGAACTTAATGCCTTAATTAAAAAAATTAGGAAAAATCCAACCTTTAAGGACACCAATTTTCTTTGTGAATGAATAATGTATCGTAAATAAATAAATGTTCTTCCTTAAAATACAGGGTGCATAAGTCTGGACACCCCTATGTTAAATTCCCATAGAGGCAGGGAGATTTTTATTTTTAAAGGCCAGTTACTTCATGGATCCAGGATACTATGCATCCTGATAAAGTTCCCTTGGCCTTTGGAATTAAAATAGCCCCACATCATCACATAGCCTTCACCATACCTAGAGATTGGCATGGAGTACTTTCCATAAGATCATCTCTCAATGCAAATCAAACCAGCTATTAGGCTAACTGAAATAAACAAGGAAGAACATTTATTTATTTATGATACATTATTCATTCACAAAAAAAATTGGTGTCCTTAAAGGTTGGATTTTTCCAAAAAATTTTAATTAAGGCATTAAGTTCAATTTCCAAAAGATGATTTTTTATTCCTCTTTTTAGTCAACTTTAGCATGGGTGTCTAAACTTATGCATAGCACTGTAATACATAATATTAGCATTAGGTATTAGCAGAAGAATGTTTTTACCAAAGGTTTACCAAAATGCCTTTTAAAATGAGATTGGACTGTAGCCAAGTACTAAATAGCAGCTGTCTATTAAGTAGTGCATTTGGCCTAGAATAAAGAAATGATATTAGCTAGGAATAAAGATATTCTAAATTTAATTGATTTTATTCTGCAGCTAACATGTGTGTTAATGGTTCTTCAAATATATCAACTTTGTTTAGCAACCCCAGCATGCATATTTTTGCAGCTAAAAGTCATGACAGAAAAAAAAAAAAAAAAAAAAAACCTTAAAGGGCCCCTTTGGCACATCATGGAAGAAAGTTGTAAGTGCCGCTGAAAACAACGTGTGCTTCCTGGAGAGCTCTTGAAAGGAACCAAGTGAAACGAAAACACCCACTTGTTAGATATTTTCAAGACAAAGTCGCTTCAACATGCTAATGTGCCTAATCTGAATCTGCTTAGCCGGCCCCTAGTGTGGTGCTTAAGGAATCTCCAGCAGCAAAAATAAATAAATAAAATAAAAATGTGCTTGCTGCTCTGACTTGTTGCCATAGCAACTTCAGCCTGTGAATCCTCACACTTTCTTTTCTTCCCATTTCCTGTGTCGCAGGATGGGAGGCAGGGAACCAGCTAACCAGTCAAGGAAAGCGTCCTGACACCCACCGTAGACACGAGAAGGTGACGGGTGAAAAGAAAAAAAAAGACTGGTAAAATGTACAAATTGACAAACAAAATAACCTTCGGTTCCTCAAACGAAAGTTTCTCGGTAATGCGCCCACTCCTGCTCCGCTTGCCCTCGGCATTCTAATCACCTCATTAAACTGATAATGAGATTATTAAGGTGGCCTCCACAGGGACACACAAGGGCTCCGGATTTTGGCGAGGACATTATTATTCTCAGCACACAGAAGAGTTCATCTGGACAGCGGGCTTTAAAGGAAAGGGGTCTGGGGGATCAGGACAACTAAATAACCCGGAGTGCTGTCCATCAAGGCTTGATTCCTTCTAGACCCTCACGCAATATCAAATCTTCAATGGAAAAAGAACTTTCAAGGACTTCAGCAGCTAGGGGAATTAGATCATGACAAACAGCAGATTCTGAATATTGCATATTGACAAAGCAGTTAGTCAGTTTGGCTTACTAACAGAGAGAGAGAGAGAGAGAGAGAGAGAGAGAGAGAGAGAGAGAGAGACCATTACAGGCATAAAAGTTAAGATTTTGAAGTTAAGACTGTCACTAAATCGCCAATACTAAATATGCCAAAAATCCTTAGAAATATTCATATAATATACAACGTATAATTAAGCATTGCAGAAAGACAGTAAATAATCAAGAAAGTAAATAATCTCATAAAATGTTTCAGTTTTTACACAAATTGTATTGTTACCAACAATAGTCAAACTCAGCCAGTCAACATTTTAGCAAAGTTGTGTTAAAAAAAAAAAAATCAAAAAAGTTTTGTTTCCCTTTAAATTAAAAAAAAAACAAAAAAAAAGTCTATCAATAACTACAAACAAACGTGTTTTGGTCGACAAAAGAGTAAATAAATAAATAATGTATTATTTCTTTCTTTAATTATTATAATTAAATGAACTCAAATCAGATTTTTTTTAACCAGTAGGCCTATAGTATTTCATATAAAAATGAGCAATCTTTTTTTTATATATATATATAACACCAAAAATATGACTAATGACTAAAAACCTTGTGTAATATTTAGTTATATTGTTTTGAAGGTTATGCACCTACTTTCACAGACAAAAAAAAAATAATAATAATAATTCCAGGCTCTATTTTGGATACTATTCATAGATAATTACACTTATTCATAAGCAGAATAACTCACCTCTGTGTTCATGATTTTATTCTCATAAATTGTAATTCAATGACAATACAAAAGTAGATTTTCAAAGAACAGAAAATAATCACACACGCCGCTAGTTTGAAAATAGAGCACAATAAACAAAGTTGTGTGTGAACCGTCTTACTCCCTTGAGGGAGTTTAGCTCCCAAACAAACCTTTTCAGATTGTAGCAGACTATCAATTACGGTAATGACTTTCAAAGAAGAATGTGGTATGCGCGAGTGGTGAATGAGAACAGGAGTGCCTTTAAACACTTCCTGTTAGCCGGATAATGGCTGTGCGCGTATATGTTTACACGTCCGTTAGCAGGCCTACATGTGTTTGATGCGCGTGTTAAGGCGGAGGGGTCTCGATGTGTGCCCTTGCATACGAATGATGTCATTACCGTGTCATCCATTCAGAGTCAGGCACATGTGAGACGTGGGAAGGAGGGTTAAGGGCCTTATTGAGACAGATCATTCACCCGCATTAGCATAGAGAAAGAGGAATTATTGAGTCCCTCTGAAAGCTTCATTAGCTCCTAACCAGACATTTGCACTCGCCTCTGTGCGCTCGCTTCTGCTGTTCTCAGGGTGTGTGACGGTCAGCCTCGGAGATGGTGATGACGATAAAAAACGTCAACAGAAGCACAGACAGCTTCGAAATATAGGCCTTACCATCAAGCAGCGCAAACACATGAAAGCGGAATCGGGCCTTCACCCGTCTGCTGCGTAGCAGAGCTGCCCAAACCGCCGTCCGCGCGCAGGAAGTGTCCTTTTCAAAGGTCATACTTCGTTACAGTCAGAAGAAATGTCAGCTAAAATTGGATTTGGAGAAGAGGCAATAAAGAAATAAATAATCAAATCACACATCAAACGTGACGTGCAACCTCAATACAAAAGCTGAGATCATTATTACAGACAGAAATAGACAATATTTCTGAGAGTACTTTCGGAAAGTCAACTTAACAGGTGATATTTACCGTGATAGCAGCAAATTAATTCCTATGATAAACGGACATGGTTTACAACCGTTCTAAGGCAAGCTACTCAAAAAAAAAAAAAGCTAAATGCTAAGCTATCAACTTCTATACAGAAAAATGAACTGGGCTAATTATTATTATTATTATTCAATAATGTATTATTAAGGGCAAGCTACTAAAAATAGCTAAGATGTTAAGCTACCAACTACTGTACAGTAAATAAGCTAAGCTGAAGGCTAGCCTTTAGAGAAGCTACAGTACAAGGCTAAAGTTGCTTGCTACATATAAAACACATGAAAATAGTCAGCTGTAATCTGAAAACAAAAATGTATAATAAAGGAAAAAACTTCTAACTTCGAAGTTAACTTCTAATTATTTAATTGATTTTAAAATAGTCAATACCAAATTGCAAAACCTATTTATTTATTTATTTTTATTTTATTTATTTTTTGGGGGGGGGGGGGGGGATATACAGTAAAATTACAATATGCCACTAAAATTAAACATTGTTATAAGTATATCACAATTTTTGGTCCCCATGAAAACAGCCCATAAATCATACAAAATTAAGTTTTTTGAAAATGTAAAAATGCAGCAAGTTTTCTGTGATGGGTAGGTTTAGGGGTTGGGGATAGAACATAGTTTGTACAGTTTAAAAATCATTGTTAATGGAAAGTCCCCATAAAACATGTAAACCTCAAACTGTCTGTGTGTGTGTGTGTGTGTAGACACTTATCTTGCTTAATTGCAGTCAGAGAAAATGTAATGCTGTAGTAAGTGCAAAGCTACTCCAAGCCACTCTTAAACTTAGTCATACTTAACCTTCAACCCTTTTACCCAAGTTAATCGAAAAAACACCAGCCCAGACTAGGCTAAATTTGTACTACTTAACAATTAGCTATGCTACAATTCCTTTATGATGCTACTGCTCAGTTCCGCCTCTAACATCGTATATATACTTGATAAATTATTAATTTCCTATTTCTTAGAAATCCTGTGACCAAATGGAGTCAGAAAATAAAGAAATAAAAGTATGCTTGTCCCCACTGCACAAACCTCAGTAATTAAATTCCAAATCTCTGATTAACACCTCAATTAAATGAGAGCATCTTTGTGAAGCTGGAAAAGGGAGCAGACACAATGGAGAGCAGCAAAAAAAGCCATATTATTTTACCTCGTTTTCCATACGCATATCGCTGCGGCACAGCTGTGTCTAATTAGCCTCCATATTCACGACAACCGCGTTGTCCGTGACCGGCCACGCCGTGGTTTTGGCATTTACACATTTGGAGACGCATGAGCTCACAATGACGTGACAGAGAGCTGTGCTCTCAATGCCCCAAAGCATTTGGTGAGCTGCTCTGGGATGGCAGCGTCTCATCAATAATACACGCCGAAGAAGTTACGGGGAAGGCAAGGGCTAAACGGTCATAAAATGACAATTAGATACATAGCCTGCAGTCCCGGGTAAGGTAACTATGCATGAAGGGGTAACCCGAGGGCCAGGGGCAGGCCCCGAGCTTCCCTCAGCCAGCCAGCGGACCATGGGAAAGGCTTTCTACCTGTAAACAACAGACAACAGGTGTCAATCCCCTTAGGAGGACAGTGTTATCTGTGGGACACCGCGGACGCCAGACAGGCACCAGAACGGACTGGCAGCTCTGATGAGAAAACATATTTTATATTTGACACCTGCAAGACAGTAATTGCCGCTGTGGAGTTCTTGGGGGACCGTGATGCCTTTTGCGACCTCAAATAAACCTTGAAGATCATAAAAGGCAGATCTTGTAGCTCTACAGAGTATTTTCCGTATTTTGTGCAGTCACAGGTCCGGTTTTAAAGGATAACCGGCATTTGGCTTCATATACGACTTAGTTGCATGGAAATGAGCTGCAGACATGCACAAGCAAAACCCACACCTACTGTACACCAAAGAGTCCCATCAAAAATAAATCCATATGAATATTTCACCAGCTTCTCTGTGACTATTCGACCAATACACATTCATCAAATGCATCTTCAAGGTCAGAGTTACTTCTCCAAGGCAAGGCTGGCCTTCCTTCCCACACATGGATATTCGAATCCCCTCTGTCAGCAATGTATCGCTCCGTTTGCTTTGTTCAGACTCGTTTCTACGGCTGCCTCATCCTCTACGCTTGTCTGCTTTCAACAGCTGTCAGTTATTCATGGCTTTTTGCACTATCCCAGATACTGTAAGCCTGCTTTAAATGCTAATTCACCCAGACTTAAACCTCGGCAATAAAAATAAATTAAAAGATAAATAAATAAATAGCCTACATACAGTTAAATGGGGATACATGCATAGCGAAACACTCTTTGGGGATTTAGAGTTTTGAAATAACAGATTTCTCTGCATACAGATATCAAAAATATAACAAAAAAATGCTTTCTCATTATATACACTGCAGCATCACCCCCTATTCTCACAGTATCTGAAATGGTTTGATAAAGAATTCGGTCTTCCTAAACATGCATGTAAAGTGAACTTGCTTTTGAAGCACAAAATAAAAATGTGTCTTCTCGATGTCGACAACACAAACAAAACTCTTCCAGGCCTCGGCTACGACTACAGTGTTTGAGGGCTGGTCAAAGAAGACGATGTTCACGGGCAGCCAATGAAGACAGGTGTACAAACATTATGCAATTTGTTGAAAACCTACATAGGTTCGTCCAAGATGTAAGACCGGAATTTATTTTAGGAGACAATAACTCCATTTGCCGTGCACTTTGATCTTTGAAATTTGCAGACCTTTTACATTCACAAACAGCTACTATATTACACACGACATGAAAGGTTATATCCGAAAAAGAATAATAGGGGTACTAAAAAATGTCTACTGTACTCTTATGAAATTCTACTTTAAGACACTTTTCAATAACATACAGGAACCAAAGGAATGTTGTTGTTACACAAATGGCCATGGTATTATGCTAATAATAAGTCAAACTCAAAAAGGAGAGATGAGTTTCATCAGTTCATATCGAAGCCGAATAATTGGTCAATAATATTAGCCGTTACATAGAGCACACTATAATGGAAACAGGTTTTATATAGAACCCACATCATGTGGGCTATTCTCATGAGACGGCTAGCCTACCACCCTAGGTCATTACCGCTGCACTGCAGTCACATCCATGATCCATCGCAAATCCCTTCCCACAATGCCGCAGAGGCCTGAAGGTGCTTGTGACACCACTGTCCTTACCTTGGCCTTCAAGGACTGAGGAGAAGGACAGTAGACAGAGGGACACAAAAGACAAATCTTCTTCTCCACTCAGTAGGGAGCAATTAATCAGTCCAAATATGTATTAGCGCCCCAGAGATGGCCTATGATACTACACCTACAGCTGTCACAGTAGCGGATAGAAGAACGAAAACAGAAAACTATATACACTCGGGCCTCGGGTCTGTGCGCTAAGTGTCTTTTTAATGATCTCTGACCAGTGCTTGTCTCAGATTCGCACTTCACAGTGAAAGATTTATGACTTTTCAGGAATAATCCATTCAGTGCATTTCTAGCGCAAGGAGTGTGAGATTGGGAATTCTCCTTTGGGTCCTGGGCAAGGGGCATCAATTAGTGTTGTCAGTGTTCAGAACTGTGAAACAGTGGGTTATGGTTTGCTATGGTGTTTCTGACATATGAAATTTATAATTACCGGATAATTGGTGCTACAGAAAAAAAAAAAAAAAAAAAAAAAAGGAAACCAGTTGCTCACAGGAGACATAACCCGACAGAATATGAGCACTGCGGTGAAAATGAATGTGTGGACGTATCACACACACAGACCCACAAGGATGTTCTCATAATGAACAGTTAGTATGAATAAGATAGCACTTAGCCACAGGCTAACAGGAATTTGTGTGTGTGTGTGTGTGTGTGTGTGTGTGTGTGTGTGTGTGTGTGTGTGTGTGTGTGTGTGTGTGTGTGTGTGTGTGTGTGTGTGTGTGTGTGTGTGTGTGTACATGTCAGAAGAGAACCCAAGGAAGAAATTGACAATAAGCAGTTGGTAAAATGCCAGCAGCACCCTGTTTCTCTTGCCCTTCTCTCTTGGTCCGTTGGGAACAGTTGGCAGCTCAGAACATTATATATAAAAACACTGATCTGGAAAAACGAGGATTACGGTAAATAAATCACCAGCAGCAACAATTGTTTGTGCTGAGAGGCTAGACACAAAAATACACAGTTTAAAGGGATAGTTCAGCCAAAATGTAAAATATTGCCATTATTTACTTGCACTTATGATGGCATGAAATAAAATGTAAGCTTTGTGGCTTGTAGTCATGGACTTCATATACAAAAGTTTGAACTGGCTTGACTGAATATATTTAGAGATTAAAAACACTTTGATCTGGCATATGCTCAAAAGTTAGTTAGTTAAATATGTTTCCAAACTTTTTACTGACATTCTATAGCTATAGCCATCCATATTTGAGTGTATTCCTACACGCCAAAGAAAAGAAAAACACTAAAATAGCAGTTTTCTAGTCTGTGAAAATGGACCAAATATATTGCTGACTCATCCTGGATGCAGGGGCGTAATGTACATTTTTGTCTAATCAAATACTCAAATGTATCCACCATTACCACCTACAAACAACTAGCAATAGCAAGTAGAAGGTCATGAAATTCCGGGCTATGACATACAGATACTGACTTTTTTTTTTTTTTAAATACGATAGCATTTTTTTCAGCCTGGTCTCATTGAAAAAACATTTACCTACATTTTTGATAAACTTAAAAAACAATCCAACTTTACAGTTGAAATGAACACTGGAGGAAATACAACACCAAATTAAATTCTTTTAGAACTACTTCAGATTTTGAATCAATGAAAAAACACACAAATAAGTTCTAATTTAACCTTAAAGTCTCAATGTAACAAAGTAGTGACAGACATTTTCATTCGTATTGTGATGTATATACGAGTGAAATGGATTATCAAACCCAACCCCCCCCCCCAAAAAAAAACAGTGTTGTTGATTTAACGGAGGCAGATCTCAATGCGAGTTTGCAGTCGATTGTTTTAAAGGGATGGGGTTTATGCAGATGAAATGATCGAAGAAGTGAAACATACAGTGCATCACAAGAGAGAAGTTTGTTTTTAATTAAGAATTACAGTATGATGTCAAAAAAACACATGCATGGATAAATTATTCACAAGATCAATAATGTGCATTTAGAAAATTGATTGGGTGAATCTCGATGGTTTAATTTACTGTTAGTGAATCAAAGCAAAAATGTAAGTCCGGTTGGATCACCGGGTCTTGTTTACAGGCCAGATTTGGGCTTCAACGTAACGCCCATTTAGATCTCCATTCTTCTCTTCCAAATTTGTGTGTCTGCACATTTGTTTTGGTAGTGAAATGGTCTTTTGAGCTACATAAGCTTAAGTGAAGCACAGTCACGTACAGCCTGGCTCCCACTCGCTCATATCTCTCAAAACAATGAGCTGTCTGGCCTGGCAATGCCCCAGACAATGGACATTTGGGTCAGGGGAAATACAGTCTTCCAATGTGTCCAATGCGAGACCAGTGGAGCCATCCACTACCACAGCTGTTTTGGGCTGGAAGCTGGTAGAATAACACGTCTCCATTGCTTCCTTCTCCTCCAGTGCCACGCTATCTCTGCTAGCAGACCCGAAAGGTATTGTAGGACGATGGGGCCCAGCGTCTCTCAGGAGCACACTTGACGTTATTGGCTCCTTCTGAAGGCATCAGATAAAAAAATTGATGGAGCGTTCGAGAATTTGTGAGATCCTAAACTGCAGGGTGAAGTCTGAGGCTGAATGCCCACAATCAACATTCACAGGGAACCAATCAAAGAATGGTATCCAAGCGAACAAAGTAAACAAACATGCTTCTTTCTCATTCAAAGCCACCGTCTTTTTTGTTTTTGTTTTTAAATCCCTGTTTCCATGGCACGGGCCGCCGCAATCAGAGTGGCAGGAGATGAGATGCATTTAATTAGGACTTAATGAGATGACAGAGAAGGGATATGAGTCAGTTGCGGGGAACAACACGGCGGTATCACACTCCTCAGGTGACTGACAGGCTTGCGGCAAACAGGGGCAGTGAGGGCAGCCATGCCGATCCACAACACTCTTGAATCGCAGGCCTTAATAAACAAGGATGCAAATCACGGCCGCCTAGCTGGAGTGGCTCTGCCTCGGGGCATTTCCTGATAAATACAGTGTTACTGAGAGAGGTTACACGTGTGCCCTGTCAATCAGTATTGTGAGTAACGATATGGATAATGTTAGTATAGCACAGGCAAAAATGTGATGTAAATGCAATTTGACCTAACGCATCCTGATTCAGTATATAATTGCGGTATAATTTGTAAAGTGCAAAGCAGGTCATGTAGGCAGGCGAAGGTAGAGTATAATTAGCTATTAATTGGTACTTCCTGTTTATACAGACAGGAGAACTGAAACATTAAAGGAATATTTCACGTTATGTTTAATCAACAGCATTTGTGGCATGAATGTTGATTACCGTTTTAATCATAAAAAGAATTGTGGTTGATTTAATATCAATGCTCTCCACTTCTGATATTAACCCTCTGAGGTCGACAAACGCGCCGACGCGTTTTGCCGGATTTTCTCCACATTGTAGCACTATAAACTTAAATTACTCCATCATTTATGGTCATACAGAAAAAAGAAATATAAAAAAAGAATCTGTGATATTTCTCCTTTTGTATGTGTCCACTTACAATCAAATCAAAACATTGTGCTTTTGTAAAATAAAGAAAATAAACAGGGTGTGCTTTCTGCCTCTCCGTCGCGGTGAACTTTTTTTTCTTGAGCACGTCTATAAACTGAAACAAAACTCAGCGAATACTTGTCACACATTTATGAGCCATATACCTTTATAAACATTTAAGTGTGTACTTTTAAATGATCGGATTCAAAACGAAAACAAATATTCTCTGTTTAAGTAATTTGTATAAAACCAACAAGATGTCCAGCTTCTCAAACGCTTGCTCATTACAGTTAATTTGGCCACGCCTACTCGCGCAAAAGATATTCACATGCAAATCTCCACATGGAACGCGAACGCGCTCGTTACCTCAACAACAAAACACTTCACTTCACTTTTCGTCGAGTTTGAAAGACGTGCCTGAGCTTACATTGGATTTAGGCTACCTCAGAAGAAGAAGAACGCGATTTGAAGACAAGAAAGATAAGGTAAGAAATTCTTACATAGCCTAGTTTGTTATTGTTGCATAAATGTCACGTTGCAGCTGAACTGTTGCTAGATATATGGGGAATATTATAATATTTAGACCCGTGTTTACTGTGTTTGTGGATATCTGCTCAAACATAGATATGTTTATGGTAACCATAATGTTTTATATTTGAGAGTGATCGCGTTTGAATGTATCATATTTTGCAAGCGATCGCGTTTGAATGTATCATATTTTGCAAGCGATCGCGTTTGAATGTATCATATTTTGGATGAAAGCAAAACGCACCAAACGGCTTCATGTTTTTATTATTATCTCATTTCATATCATCATAACGGATGGAAACATTTGAAGTAACATGATAATCAATATATTTTTCTCTAGCTTCTTTTGGAAGATTTATAGGCTGCTATAGGTTATTTATTGTTATTATTATTTTATCCGCACTGCGCATATACCTTATGCCTACAAGGCACAACAAACCTGGTGTTCATTATATTATATATCGTTGGAAACGTGTGTGTGTGTGTGTGTGTATTCTGTGAATTTTAAAAAGGAATTTTAAAAAGCAATTTTAACCAGAAAAATCTAATATTTATTTCCAAAATCGTGCAGGCCTTTCTCTTGATATCAGTATGTTCACTTTTTTTTTTTTCAGGTCCCAGATGCCACTGAGGACTTCAACATTCACATGAGTCTCAGTACGTGAACATGGTAAAGTGAAAATCTTGGAAATGAAAGGTATGTACAATGTTTTTAGGAATGGCACAAAGGTCTCTGTCTTTGAAGTGCTTTTTTGGCATTTGTTGTGTATCTTTGGATTATGTTGTGTTGTAAATAAATCCAAACAATTTAAAAGCCATTATTTTTTAAATCTCCTCATTTACAGTATTGTGCAAGGTTGCTCAGAATGATAGGGGCCTGATAGCTCCTAATAGGGCCGTTAGGGGAGGGTCTTTGTCTTTCTCAGGTGAGAAAAGCTTACATATTAATGAGCTCTCGCATAAGGCTTTTTCACACAAAACACGTCGTAAAATTTTTAAATCAATATATTGTCTTATCTGAATGAGCAGTCAGGGTGATTTTCACATAGTTTTGCAGCAAATATTCTAGGCTACGTCATACAATTTTCAAAAGTCTTGTGAAGAAATAATCAGTATGGGTTTCATGGCCTTATTTCAGTGAGAATTTTTTTTTGTATTTTCAAAAACCACGCATAAATGTCATTATCTCAAAACTACAAACTTTTACATACATGCTGCTGATATATTATTGTAGCAGAGTTTGTGCTGAATACAGTGTAATTAGACTTTAGCCATGAAAATGTCACAAGTAACAGAAATAACCAGAAATGTCAGAGCATGTCAGAACACCTCCAGGGCCCAGAAAACAGCTCAGACCTCAGAGGGTTAAAAAAGTGAATATTGTTTTGGACAAGGGGGGCCTATGAGACAACATTTTTTGGAAACCACTGCTTTAAAGGAATAGTTTACCAGTTTGTTCATTTAATAAAAGTCAAAGGGGTCCAAAACAACACTGATGACTTTCACTGTATGGACAAAAACTCCACCGAGACATACAGTAATTGAAAATAAAAATATATTTTCATTTGTGTCTGAACTATCCCTTTAAAAGCAGCAGATACACTGGATGTTACAAGGAAACCAATTGACACTGTCCTCGGAAAAAAAAAAATATCTTGCTTAATAAGAGATCTGATGGAAGATGCAACCTGGCAGAATCATAATCAAACGTATGTAAGGACTGCAGCACATGCACCAAAGTCAGAAAAATAATGAGTTGACTGAAGCAGAAACCATTTCTCACGGTAAAGGTGAGAGAGGTGTGCTTTGCGAAGATTTATAAAGAACAGAAGGGAACAAATGACAAAAAACGGATGGAGAGACGGAAAAAAGAGGGACATAAAGGTGGATAGATTGAGTTATCATTTAGATACAGACCATTACCATCTCTTTGAGGTTACAGAGTGACCGTGACATTAGTCTGGAAGGAACATATACAGTATGTCATCTACCTGTCCAGGAGATGGGCAGCACCCATTTAACCGTCCAATCAGAACTCTGGTACATTCTCACTAGGTTTCAGGTGACCTTCCAGCTGCTGTGCAGAGCAAATCAGTCATTGACAGTCAAGGAAGCCCCAAAACATTCTTGCGAATTTCAGAAACAAGGAGAGAAAAAAATCCTGTGAGCATGTTCGTCCCGGTCTAAAATCACGGCTTTTACCTAAGGGAAGCAAATGTGGGCTGATTGATTATTTTAAAGCACTTTCAGGAACTCTGTCAATCTGACCTCCTGTCTGTCTGCCTTTTGATCTTTCTCAACATCCTACTTTCGAAGAAAGAGCAAAAGCAGAAAAATCAAACACTCAGGCACTTACTGACAGCCGCAGACTGTGTATGCGAGGCTGGTGTAAGTGGTATAATCTTGATTGAACGATCCAATCCACAGAAGGCACAACAGGGCCCCACTTACAGGCTGTGTTATATTCTAGTGCTACACAATTGTTGGTAATTACTTAAACAAGCCGCATTATTCAGAGTAAGAATAGTCCATAAGAGTCCTTTTTTATGCACAATAACTGCAGATTACAACTCTGTGTTCCACCTTCTTCTGTCACCGCCTACCAAAAGGGCATTACACAAGCAACAATAAATAGTTTAATAGTTTTTAAGTGCGTTTCCTCATTTTGCTGATGCTTTTTTATCTTCTCAAATCAATAAGTTAGTATTTAGGTGAGTATTCTGGGATTTTTTGGGTTGATGCTGCGCCACAGAGTGAATGTGTGACATACTAGTACCATTCTATCAGTCCATCTATCTATCTTCCCATCCATCCATCTATCTATCTATCTATCTATCTATCATGTAGTTTATTTTTCATTTGAGTTCATTTTCTGTATGTTTGATGGCAGGATTATTCATTAAGCTGTATCAGGAAGGTCGAAAGTTTGGCCTGAGGATCCATTCACATGTCTGTTCCTGTGAGACTGGGTTTTATGTGACATATGTCATCCAGGCAGGTGGCTCGAACTAGTGCAACATAACAACTCCAACTGGAGGAGACTGTCACTTCCATGACCTCCCTTCATCCTCACACCCTTGATTGACTGCATGTAACATGAGTCCTCAGCATGATGTGTCAGGATGGCAAAGCCCACAACACATGTAATTCGCAGCACTGGTCCGGGACCAAGCATCCTGTCGGGCTCAGTAATGAAACAGCGGCTGACATGAGTAAACGGGGTGTAGAGGAACTACGCAAGATGGTCATGCCTGCAGCTTTCACATCTGATGCCGACATGTGGGACTCTTTCTTTTGCCAACATCAAACACAGTGAAGAGGTTGCCCTGACTCTACTAGACAGCAAGAAGATTTTTGAAAGGAAGTCATGTCATCTTGTCCCAAATGTGCTAGAGTTTTATTTAGTTATTCTTTTATACATATGTAATTATATATAAATTATAATTTCATTTAAACTTACATAGTTACAAACTTACAAACTTACACATTTATACACAATCCATCCTCTACTCGCAATGACCCTCACACAAACCCACATTTACACCTTTATTTTACACCTTTATCTATAATCGCTTATTTATCTCACAGCGGGACAAATTTATCATGGGAATTTGATAAACGATCTGTCACAACAAAACGTCTACTTGTGCAAGCAGCCATTTACTGGCCTACGTTCCGCCCACTCTATTAAAAGCAGGATTTTCAAAGCTGTTCGGTTCACAGCTGATTAAGGTCATTAAATAAGTGGGCTGGTTTACAGACACGCCGTGGAGAGCATTTAAGTAGAACAACATCTCTTGCTGAGCAACGAATGTTCAGTGAAGATGCAAACCTCTCTCATTTACGCCGCTGTATATTCATTGGTGTTCTCGGTTAGATTGTGCTGTTCTGAACCCCCCTGAATGAGAGGAATTTTAATGGCTATACTACCTCTGATGGCATGAGGCATTAACTGCCTGCCAACTGGCCACCTTGGTTTTTTAGTAGATGCTTTACTATTGCATCCGAGGCAACAGGCCAGAAGGGAAAAAACAGCATGTCCGAGCACGCATTGGAGGAGGAAGGGGCCATCTTGAACTGTTTCCGAGCTGATACATCCTGAGCGGTAGGCACAGATGGTATCTTGAAACTGGCATGTGTGACCGTTTAAAGGCCTAGCGCCAGAAACAACATCGGGGAACACCTCTGCCTCTGACGGGACCAGGGAACTGGTAGACTTGGCTACCTCTTCCTCAAGCAGAGGTGAATCTGGCTTAAATCATGGAACGCACTGCATAGACTTTGGAAATATGAATGAATGAATGAATGAATGAATGTCATTAAATTTAAGTATTCACTGGTTGGATTTAAATAGGGATTAAAATGCTTAAGAGTCTTTGATTGGATAATTATTGCAGTGATTATTATCGTTATATCTTTGGCAACAGTTCTTCTAACCCTAATTGATGGAGTGTGTAGCTTTGCATTTTCTTTTCATCATGGCCATATTCCAGGATGACAATGTCAACATTCATCAGGCTCAAACTATGAAAAAATGGTTTGGAGAGAGCATGAAGAATCATTTTCACACATGAATTGGCACATCTGAATCCAGACCTTAAAATCACTGAAAGTCTTTGGGATGTCCTGGAGGAGACTTTACAGAGCGCTCGACTCTTGCATTGTCAATACAAGATCTTGACTAAAAATGGATGCACCTCTTGATGGAAATAACACCACAACATTTATTTCCATCAAGAGGAGATTTTTTGGTAGTAAGGATAGAGACAGTGTTTCCCCTACAATGTATTAAGCTGCAAAATCTTCACATGATCAGTAATATCACGACATTCACTTACACACCTAAAAACACTGAAACATGGTGACCGGTGGCGCTGCTAATGGGCTCTGAATCCACTTTCCAAAGCAACAAATGGAAATATTTTTAATTAGGCTAATGTCACGGTGCCATAAGGGCAACAAAGGTGCTCAATGTTCAGCTCCGTGTTTGCGTTGCGTGTTCTGCTCTGTCGTTAACGGCCCAAATGCTCCAATCATGTACCGATCACACACTGGAAAAGCAAAGTCCGCTCATATAACGTGAAATTTCTCAGTAGTAGACTTCTGTTTGCTGAGCTGGTATAGCCATGCTGGGCAACAATGGTAAAATTACCTGCTCTGATCACATGCTCTGGTAATTAATTTGTATGACTATACTTTATTTTGATAATTAGTCAAAAAATAAATCTGTTAAATCTGAGTATGTTGCATGGAACTGAATTAAGAATAATATATTGATATTTTATATTTTAATATAGGGCTACTTTCTGTCCAATTTGTGTGGGCATTTTTTTTTTTTTTTCCTTTTTTGTCTGTTTTATTTAATTAGTGATTCTACATTTAAATATTGATGATTACAAGTTTGGGGGAAATGTGATTAATTGCGATTAATCACAGCAAATTGTGCGATTAATTAGTTAATTTGGTAACACTTTACAATAAGGTTCATTAGTTAACTACATTAGTTAACATTAATTAATAATGAACTGCACTTATACAGCATTTGTTCATCTTTGTTAATGTTAATTTCAACATTTACTAATACTTTATTAAAATCTTGTTAACATTAGTTAATGCACTGTGAACTAACATGAACAAACAATGAACAGCTTTATTTTGATTAACTAACATTAACAAAGATTAACAAAAACAGTAGTAAATGTATTGCTCATTGTTAGTTCATGTTAGTTAATACATTTACTAATGTTTAATAAAGGAACCTTATTGTAAAGTGTTACCGTTAATTTTTGTAATGATTCCCAGCCGTAATATATATTTTTTTTTACATATTGCCCCTTTCTTACATTTGAGCCCCTGCCCCTGATGAACTCTTTGCACGTCCCTGGAGGTTAGTGAAGTAAAATAGGCTATGGAAGCTAGTCACCTTTTAAACTTAAAGTTTCATTTGGATTTTAATGTTCAAAATGTCTACAGGATAAAATAAATGAAAGTACTGGTTGCATGATGATGTATCTAAGTGCTAAAGTCTGTTACAGAAAAAAAGATCAGTAGTGCAGGTGAGGGAGGAAAGAGTTAAAATTTTTCACTATCAATTTCTACCTTACAGGCTTGGTAACAACCTCCGGCAGGTAACAGCACCGCTGCTGGAAAAATTTATAGGGGAAACACTGGATAGAGATGACTAACTGGACAATTTCCTGGAGGGCTGCTGTCCTGCAGAGTTTAGCTCCAACCCCAATTAAACACACCTGAACCAGCTAATCAAGGTCTCATTAGGCATACTAGAAACTTTCAAACAGGTGTGTTGGAGCTGGTTGGAGCTAAACTCTGCAGGACAGCGGCCCTCCAGGACCGAGATTGGTGAACCCTGCTTTAGGGGCTCAGTAGAATGCTTCATTTCCCTTCCGAACATAGTATTCGGCTTTAGGAACATAGTAGAACATAGTATTCGGCTTGGTTTTGCTTTATTTTCTGTTCTGTTCCTGTTGTTGACATTTGTTTCCATGGTTGTTTATTGTTTGATTATGCACCGCACCAGTTTCTCGTTTCTTTCATTGGTTTGAGTTAGGATATATTGAGTCTGTTTTCAGTTAGTCTTTGTTCAGTCCTAGTCCATGAATGGTGGTTGTTTTGTTCGTGTTTTTTAAAATCTTCTAGTGTCCTGAGTATTTTGTCATTTTGATTTTGCTATCACACACTACTTGAGTTTGAGCAATAACTGTGTTGTTTAAAAAAAAATAGATCATCTTTCAGCACTTTTTAGAAATACCAATGTTTTAAGTTTAAAAAAATGTGCAAACCCATGGCACTATTAAACTTATGTTATACAAATAATAATTAAATGTAATAAAATGTCATTAAAAATGTCTCTCTAAAAGTTAATGGGCCCTATTTTAACGATCTGAAACGCAAGTATCAACGCAAAACACAAGTAACTTTGTGGGCGGGTCTTGGATAAATGACTCTTGCGCCCAACGCAAATCTAAAATGGGTTGGTCTGAAGTAGCTTCATTATTCATAGGTGTGGCTTGGGCGTAACGTGAAATAAACCAATCAGAGCGACATCTCACATTCCCTTTTAAGAGCAGGCGCGCTTGTCCTATAGCGGATTCCTATTATAACGGCGTATTTGCCAGGCGCATGCGAGGAGCGGTTCACAGCCGAGGAGACCGACGTTCTCGTCAGGGACGTTGGGGATGGAGAAACACACCCAAATTAGCTTCGGTTAAACAGGCGTATGATAATTTGGGTAAATGTGTAAGCTAGATGTATGCTTTTATAATAAACTATCTATCTATCTATCTATCTATCTATCTATCTATCTATCTATCTATCTATCTATCTATCTATCTATCTATCTATCGTAATAATGTATGATTTGCAAAAATTATAACTGCTGCGTCTGTGTGTAGATGAGAGAATCAAAGTGTATGCGCGTTGTGCACACGCTACATTGATTATGGCCAAGCATGCGCCCTTAAAATAGCATATGAATAACATGTGCAACGCGCCACTGACTTTAAACTGTTTATTTTCGGTCAGTGGCGGAATTGTTTTCTAAACCTGTAAAATAGCATGAGGGAACGTTTGCGCCGGAACACGCCTCCTCTTTGCGCTGAACCGCCCCGGGGAGCGCAAGTGTATTTCTTAGTTAACCGACGTGCATCTGTGGAGGGAAAAGTCCGCTTTGCGCGGGTGCAAAATAGGAATGATACATGCGTCGGTGTACAAAGTCAATTGCGCTGGGTGCAAGATAGGGCCCTATATGTCTAATATTATCAAAATGGGTAAAATAATAAAAACTTATGCACTCTCAACTTAATACAAAGTAAATATTTTACAAATAATAATAATTTGCTTTGGCTTTAGCACAATGAAAAAATATATAGAGAGATATATAATTACATTTATAAAATGTATAAATAATATAAATTAAAATGATATAATCCTATTAATAATATCCATTACTTATTTTTACACTTTTACCTTCCCACATATTTAATACTTTTCAAACACAGTATTTTTCCTCACATAGAATAAATGTATAAAGTATAAACCTCTGCTTTCCCTGTTTAAAAGATTTTGTGCCTTTGGATGTCGGTACCTGTTTTTTTTTACTGTTTTAATCAGCAAGAAAGACCATGCTTTTTGAGTAACAATTTTTTTGCTGGTGAACAATATGTCTACAGCTAGACCAGTGCTAACCTGCATGGGACTAAGTTGGTCTTTTCAGCAGGTTAATGACTTATTAGTGGGCCTAACTGGGACACTTTAAAATAGTGAAGACATTTTCTCAGACTTGCACTGCCAGCTATCTTCTCTGTACAGTGTATTGTAATGAACTGTGAGATGGAGGCTTCCTCCAAGCTCATATGGCCTGGCAGCTTTTGACAGAACCCAAAGGGACGTCTTTCTGCATGCCAAGCACAAGAGCACACAGCCCTGACCTAATACTCCATTTTTCCCCACCCCTTTTCCCCGCTCTTTTCATTTTTCAACCCAAACATGTTTTGTAAGATAAGCCTCCTTAACCACGGCAGATTCTGCATGCTTTTTGTCTGTGTGAAAACGGATTAGAAGAGGAAAGCAGAGCGGGAAAAGCCATACAAAGTGAGGGAATGAACAACTGACTTTTCTTTTTTTCCACCAAGTTCTTTCAGAGATTTGAGCCCGATGACGCACCCAATGGGCCCCAAACCGAGGGAACGGTCTGTATTGCGGTTTGTCGAGCCCACGAGAGAGGACAGCGGACTCCAGTGCCAAAGTTCTCCAGCCTTCCGTGCCATTACTTAATGAAAGTGCCGTAGTCCTTTCTTCAACTTCCTGTGGGTTTTAATTAGATCATTAGCAGAACAGATTTAATTATAGCACAGGCAAGTGCAAGGCGTATTAGAGGTACACCTGGCAAAACTTGGTCCATCATCAAAATACTGTGAGGCTTTCCAAGGGTTGGCAGCAAGTTGGGATGCAGTGGTCTACTGGGATTGCGGAATCATAATGAAGTATTATATTCATACCGTGCTAGGAGCTAAACATTTTCCTGAGAGCAGTAATGGGATGCTAATCTTGGACCTAACTGGTCTGCTTTACTTGGCTGGATTTGACTTGAACCGACATTATTGTGCTTTTACGTTATTTTTTGGCCTTTTGACACTTATTTTTGTAGGCACAGTAGAGAGATGGCAGGAAATAATGGGGGGAAAAGGGACAAAAAGGACTGACATAACCCATATTTAAACTTGCATTGAGCGCAAACAGCTCAGTTTCGAAAAGTATGTTTTTTTTTCTTGCAAAACAATTCCTGTGTTCAGCACCTTTTCATGCTACTATGCTAACCACTAGAGCACAGCTCTGTAAGTTTCTTTTAGACCAGGGGTTAAAGACTTTTATGCCAAAGACGCCCAAATTTAATGATCCCTGAGGGACTCCCTTGCTAAAATATGGAGGCATATAGAAAGACCCATTTGTAGACATGTTACTATAACTTTGCAACTACATGTCAACTACTGGTCATTAGAGTATTAGTAGAACATCTGCTAACACTTTATTTGGTTTCACTTTATTTTGATGGTCCCTTTAACACTTTCTGCTGACTATAAGTAACGTTGCACCTACATGTCTACTAACTCTCATTAGAGTGTTAGTAGAGTATTAGTATACTGGTAGGGTTATAGTTAGAATTAGTTGACATGTAGTTGCAAAGTTACTGATAGTCAGTAGAATGTCTGTTGGAGGTCCATAACAATAGAGTTAGCAGATATTATGCAGACAGTCTACTAATACTCTAATGACTGATAGCTGACATGTAGTTGCAGTTACTTATGTTCAAAAGGGACCATCAAAATAAAGTGTTACCCTTTATTTTGATGGTCACCCAAAACACATTCAACTGACTATAAGTAATTTTGCAACTACATGTCAACTTATTCTACTATCCCAAATCCTAACACCTAACCCTAACCTAACAGTCTACTAATACTCTAATAATTGTCAGTTGACAAGTAGTTGCAAAGTTACTTATAGTTAGTAGAATGTCTAAAGTGGACCATCGAAATAAAGTGTAACCCAATAATGCTCGCATTTAAATATCCAAAATTCACTATCATGTTTTCATCAGGCAGATATGCTGGCATATTAGTTTTGCTCTGATGTTTTTCATTAACTTTGCAGGCTGTCGTAGTCTATTTGCCAAATTAATACACGCGGTTTACAATGAAGATGCAAATGGAGGAGAGGGGTGTTTGACTTTCCACCCTGGCACCAAACTAATGTGAATTGCGCATTCTGAACATGGCAGACAGAGAGGAACAAACAAACTCACGCAAACAGTGATATTTGTGTACGCAGAGCTGTCAGTTCCTCTGTCAAGTGACGGTGTTTGTATGCATTTGCGTCTCTCTTTCTGTCGCTCCCTCTCGCAGTTCTCTCCATCGCTGTGCTCCTAACTTCATTCTCTCTTCCTCCATCATCTTTTCTTTGCATCATTTATTCCAAGCCACTGTAAAATGCTAAACCATCTCCCTCCGTATTTCGATTACTGTTGATTTTTATACCTTGTGCTCACCGACAGCTTGTGTGGATGCCAAAAAAAGGCTGCACTGACATTCCTTAGGATTGGTTTGCAGGAGGTAACAGCTCAGCGGCCGCAACAGAGGTATTGATCCGTACAGTGTCAGCAGGGTTGGCGTGACCTCCCAGGGGAGAGCACAGGCTGTGCCCGGCGCATCTGAGCATCACAGCCCATTAGCCCGGCTGATATAGGGAGCACCGCTCTACCGGAAAAGTAACATAAGAGGCCATTCGCTACAGTTTTTTTTTTTTTTTTTTTTTTTGTACAGTGACAAGATTTAGATATGCATACTTACATCCACTCACTTACAAACATTCACCGAATTAGAAAAATTATGACTGTTTTCATACTGGTTTCCTCCAACCAGTTTCGACTGGTCGACAAACAGAGAGTCCCGCCCCAAACTCACACCATTGGTTGAGGCAATGTTTGGATAACACATTGGCTCGTTGGTTGGCTCATTTACAGTTGGCTCTGCATATTAATAAATGAATAACTTTGGAAATCTGACTTTGGAAAATTGAATGCAATACATCATATAACTGACTTAATTAAAATATAAAAATAAAAAGAATTAATGCAAATAAATTATTTAAATGTATTATAATTTGCAATAAATTAGAAAGTAAGTAAGTAAATATATAAATAAATAAATAAATAAAGTGGAGGGAGAGAATTTCAATAAACAAATTATTATATAATTTATTTGTTTGGGCGGAAGGAAGGAAGGAAGGAAGGAAGGAAGGAAGGAAGGCAGGAAGGCAGGAAGGAAGGAAGGAAGGAAGGAAGGAAGGAAGGAAGAAAGAAAGAAAGAAAGAGAGAGAGAGAGAGAGAGAGAGGGAGGGAGGGAGGGAGGGAGGGAGGGAGGGAGGGAGGAAGGAAGGAAGGAAGGAAGGAAGGAAGGAAGGAAGAAAGAAAGAAAGAAAGAAAGAAAGAAAGAAAGAAAGAAAGAAAGAAAGAAAGAAAGAAAGAAAGAAAGAAAGAAAGAAGTTACAATGATCTAAAGTACCAACATAATATTGTTGGGAGAAAAAGAGCTGCAAGATATGATAACATACAGTATAAGATCCCAAAGCAACATGAAATTGAAATTGTCAGGAAAACAGAAGGGGAATCTGTTTGGTATATGTTGCAAATCTTATTTAAACCTTTCTCTCCTGCATGAGCGCCACAGTTAATATCATTCCAGTAAAACACTTTCTCTCTCTCCACCCTGAACTTCTAGCCTCCTGAGAGGGAAAACCTCAGACAAAAGGATGACAAACCACCAAACAGTATATAATGCCGTGCAAGTCAATACTGTGGTTTTGACATACAGCACGAAGCAGCCAGACGGTGTTACGAAGAAACTTACTGACAGACCCCAGCCTCACAACTACTCTCCTTGTATGATTGACAGATTTAATCGGTGTCACACCGCTCTATCACATAGACCCCAATCTATTTTAGTCAAAAAAAGACACATCTGACAACTGAACAACGTTTCATGTTTTATAAAGGCAAGAAAAGCATGGTCAGGTGTGACATGCATGCTGATAAGTTGAAGACGGCTTAGTGATTTGTTTCACGCCACTAGACAAGTCAAAAGTGAAACGGAAATAACAATTGAAATATAAAATATTGGTAGACTTTGTCTTAAATTAAACTGGAAAAAATAACCTCCCTTTCAATCAACAAATCACTATCACAGTAGAGAGACTTTAGTACCTAAAGCATCAATGCAATCCTATGAAAAGTGATCGTATACGATTGTACTGCCACATCCCAAAGGGACAGGATATTGGGAAAAAAGAGGGAGAAAGGGATCAAAACATGTTGCAGGCAGAATTTACACATGCAACAGATTTTTTAAGTTTAAATAGAATAGAATAGAATAGAATAGAATAGAATAGAATAGAATAGAATAGAATAGAATAGAATAGAATAGAATAGAAAATATGGATTAAACTGACTGGCTTAAAATACATCTTGTGCAGTTGTTTCTTTACTTTCACTTTTGTTCAATTTAATGCATGCTTGCTGAATTCAAGTATTAATTTATTAAAAAAAAAAAATAAATCTTACTAAACCCAAACTTTTGAGCGGTAGTATTTATGGCAGGACGTTTAATTTGATTGTGAAAAAAAAAAAAAAAAACAATAATAAAAATTTGGATGAGGACAAAAATTTTGCAATTGGCGGCGATTAAAAAAAAAAAATCTGGTCAAATAAATGTTTGATAGTAATACATATTAAAGTAGATGTTTTACAAGTGACGGATTATTTATTTGAGCAATGAAAAAAACTATAAAATGCTGTTTTAATTTTCAAAAAATTATGTTATTTTCCTGCTGCTCCAGAGTGGGTCACATGGCATTAAAAAAATCTAAATAAAATAAATAAATACATTTATGACATATACACTGTAAAAAAAAAAAAATTGAGAAAACTTAAAAATTTAAGGCAACCAGCTGCAGGACATTTTTGAGTTTTCTCAACTTAGGTGTTTGAGTTATCTCAACTTTTTTATGTTAAATAGTTGAATAAACTTTAAAAACTGAGTTTGTCATACAAAACGTAAGTTGGATTTTTTACAGTGTAGAAGACATATGACATTGTGTTTGGGTTTTACTTGTAGTTTGGTACGAGTAAAAAACAACAACACACATTTAGTCCTGGTTCGCTTTCCATTCACCCTGCCATTTTTAACACCGAAACTAAAGATACAAAACAAACAGAAAAAACTGATATGATGGTATATGATGGAGCTGACAACTCATGAAGAGCTTATGAAACACAGCGGCAGGAATCTCTCCATCACACACACAAATGCAGATCTGCTGCGAGGAGTTGTGATGGGCAACATCGCGACTATGACGAGAAAAAACAGGTATGCTTGAGCATTCTGTCCTTTTTAGGGACTCGTCTTGTGACATCATGTCCTGTTTTTTGGTTTGTTTACATGTCTGGTCCGTGTTGCGTTCATATATCATTCGAACCGCACCAGAGGTGGTTTTCAGCAGTCTCGGTCCGAGTGTTTGGTGCGCATCAGTGTTCAGATGGCAGAGTTCACACAAATGAACAGAGCAATCGCACCAGGGTTCACTTTAATCCAACCAAGCATGCCAAGTGTCAACACACTAAATGTTGTGTTATTCAACCAGAGTTGTCCGCTCTTGACTTAAGAGTGGAATCAAATGCATGAAAGCTAGTATATAATAAATCTTAGCCAGTCCTTTTTGTAAGCTTGTAATTATTAAAGCTTCCTTCTGGCTTTTTGCTTAAGATCAATGCTGAAATCTGTGAGTCAGCTGCCATCAGACCTTGCTTGTCACCACAACATGCTCTTTCTCTCACATGTGTCACAGGGACACTATCAGAAGCCTTGGCTATCAAAAAAAGAAACATCCTCCGTTGACATCTCTGACAAAGAAGCCAATTAGTAGGCCCTCTCATGGCGCAGACCTGCTCTGGTGTATGCCAGAGAGAGCTTTTATTCTGCTGTACAAGGACATCTCCCCATGGAGAGATGACGTTGATGCTGAGAGCTAGTGGCGCGAGGGTGTGAGTTTCACGGGGGCGAGCGGAGGTTGGTGTGATGGACCTTTTTGTGTGTCTTTGAACACCGATCTATACTGAAAAAGCAACAAAACAGGAAGTTATAAAAAGGATAACCTGCCTGTCCACTCCTACACAGTTTTCCCTGCACTGCAACGTGACTCTGAGAGATGATTCAAGGAGGCTGGTTCAGTCTGTCAGTGAGCAACACATTCATCATTCAATGAGTAGTAGTACACCACCATTTAAAAGATTTGAATGTTTTTAAATAAGTCTCTTATGCTCAAGAAGGCTGTCTTTATTTGATCAAAAATACAGTTAAAACTGTAATATTGTGAAATATTATTAAAATGTATTATAACTGTTTTCTGTTTTAACATATAAGCGAAATCACCTTATTGGAATGATTTCTAAAGGATCATGTGATACTGAAGAGTAATGATGCAGAAAATTCAGCTTTGCATCACAGGAATAAATTACATTTAAAAATATATTCAAATAGAAAACAGTTATTTTAAATTCTAATAATATTTCACAATATTACTGTATTTTGGATCAAATAAATGCAGCCTTGGTGAGACTTCCTTTTAAAAAAACAATTAAAAAAATCTTACCGACATCAAACTTTTGAACTGTCGCCTTACTGAATTAGTGCCCTCAGTAGTCTGCTAACAAATTAAGAGATCATGTCAGATTTCTATAGAACGGACATAAGTCAAATATTTAAAAAATATTTTAAAAGTTAGGAAGCCTTTAAAGTGACAACTGCAAGGAGGAAAAAAAAACTTTCCATTAAGCACTAAAACTTTACATACAAAAAAGCTGATTCTTTTTGAGCCAGCCAAATCGGATGGGAGCTTGCAAATTTGGAAACCCTTTGCTATCTTTTCATGAATTTCAGGAAGAACTACCAAAGCACCCTACAGTGACCTGTGGCCTGTTCTCCTGAAGAGCGAGTGTGAAACCAAGTACATAAAACAGTGAGGAATGACAGCAAGTGACACAGAGAAAGTATTAGAAAGAGAATGACTGGTGCAGTGACAGGAGAAAATGTGAGATTCGGGGCCAGTCTGTACCCCACATATTTAAGAACATAACTTTACGACCTCTATAGACAACTGACTTCATCTGGTGCCATTCTGCTGCTCGGAGTTTTATGGAAGCTGTCTTTCAGAACTTTGTAATGTGGCATTGCAATGCATCATGGGTCATGAGTGAGTGATGGTCTCATTGCATGGATTCATTGGCTGGATTCATTCTGCAGGCGCAGTTTCAATCACGATCCATGATGCATGGTAATGTACTGTAGCTGAGGCATTTGGTGATATTCAATCCTAAAAATGTACTCAATTTGTATAGCAATCATGTCAGACATTAGCTTTGGCTCAGCCAACCGCATTCCTTAAGCTTTACATTTCACCTGACACAAATGAATAATGCAAATATGCAAATAATGTCTCCCGGAAATGCGATTAGTCATTCCGCTCTGATGTCAACGTTTCATAAAGGTCATCAAAATCATCAACAGGCATTATCATTAATATCCAATTCATATTTCAATGAGCGAAGAGGACGCGTCAACACATTTAATGTGTTCTCTCAAAGCAACTCAACTTTCATCAAGCCAAATAAAGCTCTCGTTGGGGCTCAGGGGCCTTCGGAGCCCGCGGAGACAATGGAGCGTCTCTCCTTTACTGATGAGCATCCTATCAAATTTCATTCGAGGGAGACATGGCTGACTGACTAACCACAAAGTCAAAGGCTCATTTTGGAGTTCTTTCACAGAGAAGGAAAAGATGTAAGCTGTTTTAGCGCGCTCCTCCCGTTGCGAGGGGAATAAAACAGCAGCCACATCAACGGTGGCATGAATAATAAATAATGTCATCTCAGAAACAAAGAGATGGATGGAGCCAGAGAGAATGATGGAGGAAGATGAAAAATCTGAGTTTGCATGCAAAGGCCAGAAAAAAGTAAAGAGAGAGAGAAAAGAGGGGGACGTCTTTGAGAGAGGGGTTTTAGAGAAGGACAAAGACTGAGAGAAGAGAAACTTCTCTTGAATTTTCTCTTTGTCATTCTCTTGGAAGAGAAACTGTCTTAATGTATGAATTAAGAAAGAGACGACCACCAAAACTATCGTCAAGTCAGTGTTATCCTCCTAAATAACATTAAACACAAAAAAACTAAAACCAAAGCAAAACAAAACAAAATACTAGTTGGTTTGTCTGACAAGGGAGTAACTTCTAAAAAGTAGTTTATATTTCAGCTTAGTTGGCATTAGCCATTTATTAATATTTGACATTTTTTCATATTTGTTATATTAGTACTGTGCGATTAATCATAATTGTCTTATGTAATTGTTTTGAGGACCTTTTTCTTATATTAGTTTTTGCTGAAGTATCTATAATTGTGAAAATTCACTGATATTTAAAATAACTCATTTTGATCATATACCAGTACACCAATAATCGTATTAAATAATCACGATTTCGATATTGACCGAAAATAATCGCGATTATGATTTTAGCTATAATCGAGAATATTTCATACTTGATAAAATAACTAAGTTTAACTATGTTTCTGAGTAAAATTGACTAAATATAACAAAATATAACATGTAACATTTTATAAATGTTCATCAAAAGGCAACAAAAAGAAAAACTGACCAATGACAGAATGCAAGTGGTCCATATAAAGGAAAAGTGACATTTCCTTGCAAGGTGATGCAGTGAGGGACTGGGAGGTTTTAATGAGAGTTACTCTCTGCTCTCCCTCTGCCATTCCTCATGGGAATAACCTTTACAGGATACCTAGGAAACCCATTCCTAGATATATTGAGTCCTCTCTCCATTGTCCAATGAAAAAAAGATGCTCTTGTAGAAATCCAGAAGGCAACATTTCATTTTGCCACACATGGCCAGTAGACACATGAAAGCAAATGCCCCTCTTCAAAAAGCAGGTCGACCAAAGCAGTGGACCCTCGCATTGATTTCTTTGTCTTTTATCTAAAGCTGCTGAAAACAAATTTCCTTTGCCGGTTGGGGTATGAAAACAAGGAATAAACACAAGGAAACAGGTCCCTCGACACCAAAACTCTTCCTGCAAGGGTCACAAAGCTTGGTGAGTCTCCAAACAAGAGGCTGCTAAAAATTATGAAAAAAATAAGACAATAAAAATTCACAATTCGCACTATTTAATTGGATGTTCATGTTCTTGGGTTTTATCGTGTATGATTCACCAAAATAATAATAATAAAAAAGTTTTCTAATCTTTCATCAATATATAATTACTTGCTTCACTTCAACTTTTCAGTTGAAAAACTGAAAATAAACTGTCAGTGGGATAAGATACAATATATATTCTCTGAAATAAATCTAATCTCGTGTAATTACACAACAGTATACTAATGCTGTTTTCAGCATGGTTAGATGTAAACAAAACAAGAACTGACAATAAAAAATTTAAAATTGAGTTTGTTGATCCAGAACAGCAATGGTGCATTTCTTAACACTCGAGTTCCCTGTGAGAACAGTGATGTATGAATTATCTATGTCAAATGTTTGGGTCATAAAACAGAAATGGGAAACGGATTAGAACACTGCCGCTTTATTCCTGGGCCCTGACCTTGTGTGTGTTGCGAATGGCATGTCCGGAAATCTCTGGGATTTTTTCGCTCATAAAAGTCAGAGCTCTTTGAAGACCACACATGGGATGGAGAATAAAAAAGGGCCCAAAAAGAGACACTGGCATTACTGTACTTATCTGCCTGCCTGCCGCAAACACACACTGACATTGTGTTAAATGTGTTCACAAGGGAAAAACACACTGATATCTGTTGTCTTGGTCACCATTGTTCAATCACTACTATTTAATAGGTTAAACTAAACAGGGCTGTGTTCCCCATCTGTGTTTCAGCATCGTTAGCCTAAGTTGATCGTAGAAAGCATTGGTGGCAATTGTTCTACGATCAAATTAGGCTTGCAATGCTTTTGGTTTCAATTCTGTGGCAGTGTTCAGACTGGATTTATAGCTCTCACTTATGCATACATAGTATATACTGCATTCTGCTACCCTGGAAAGTTGAATTTGCTCAGCGAGTTTACTCTGGCGTCGAGTAATGATGCTCATTAAATATGCCCTTGTATCCGAGCTGCACCAATCACATCGGGTTACCTGATATAGGCGGGCCAGAGGCGAGCTAAACAGAAGACGACAGCGCTGCGACGTCGAAGTCATTAGTAAACATTGCAAGATGGCTATGGATGAATACCAGTTGTTTAAAACAGCTTTGGCCACTACAATGAACGAGTTAGACTTGGCTTTTTATCTAAAAGAGGAACAGAAGATGGCACTCGAATCGTTCCTTTGCAAGAATGGTGTTTTTGCTGTTTTGCCGACCAGATACGGTAAGAGTCTAATCTACCAGTTAGCTTTGCTAGTAGCTAAGCGTATGGGGCTTGTTGTGATTGGTCGTAGTGTTATCCAACTGCGTGGAGTGAGATTTTCAAATGCATGCTTGGTGCCGCCCCTCGAGCTGGCCGATTTTTATTAGTCAATGCCAGACCATTAATCTTTCGGATTTAGGTCTGGATTTCCAGGCTAGCATTCTGCCTGCTATTTTGAAATAGTAATTTAGTAATAAGATTTCCATATGATTCGTATGGCCATAATGTGCTAATTATCAATATCCTTGATATTATATTTTGGCTCATTTGAAAATTATTTGGCTACTAATAAAAGTGTCTAAAAAATTTGGCCATTTTATGTCCAATGGATTATTAAATTCCATAAAAATATACTATATTGCATTTAAAAAAATCATTTATATTTACTACTTTCAAATGTCTTTTTATTTACAGAATGTATTTTTTCCCTTGTTTGAAATCCAGAATTTCAATCCTAAACTATGAAAATCACATAAATTATACGTTTAAAACTATGATGATCTAAAACATTTAAATCAACCTAAATCTCTTAAAAAATATCCAACTGATGTACATCAGTTTGTTCCTCATTTCTTCCACAACTAACAATTTTGCCCCTAATAGTTACTTTATGAGACTTACAAGACGCGATGTGTGAAAAAAAAGAAAAGAAAAAAAAAAGCCACTTCCAATCAAGTTGTGTTTATTCAGGATGCACAACATGCTAGCTATGGAAATAGATTTAGAAAGACAAATGAGTTAGCTATTTTGTTCCAAAAAAAGTTCAACATTTCAACTGTGGCGGTAATGTTTCAGAAGAATTACAAAAATGTGTACAAAAGTGTGCAAATTCTGTGTAGCCTAAGTCTACACATAGTTTGAGCTGGAACAGACTGCTACTGTCCAGGTCGTACCTGAAGCTTGACAAGTAAAAAATTATATCGCACACCCTACTGAAGTGCTTACAATGGACATATGTAGTGACAAATACCTGAACATTCTATACAGAAGACATTCACCGGGAGCGCTAACCAACACAAAATCGTAAAGGCGTCGGTTTATGACAGAGAAAAAAAGAAGTGTATTTTCAGGCCGTGATGGACAGCACAAATTGTGTGTGGAGGTGACTGTGTGATTCCATGTCCTTTCCACCGCTCACTGCAGGAAATTGGGAAACAACAGTCCTGTCACACTCGTCCAATTCAGCCTTCATTAAGCAAATCATCTCTCTCTCTCTCTGCCCACATTCTCCACCATCTTCTTCCCAGCAACTCAGGCAGCTCTACCTCAAACAACTTTGTTTATTTAGAGCACACAACAGAGGGTCTGCTGACTGTCGGAACGAGGAAGTGAGCGTGCAATCTAACACAGAGAATTTCAAAAGGCACACATCGACGCTTTATGGCACAGACTGTTAAGCCAATTATCGAAAGGAGTCATTTCGGTCAAGCAATTTTAAACCATCAAACGACTAAAGACAAAGACGATATGTTAACAAGCGCACTGCAAAGCTGCTCTTTAGAGATTAAAACCAACGTATGTGTCTGCTGGCCTCCTCGCAAAGCTCACTTTTGAGAAATAGCTGCGGGTGGTGCTCAGTAACACATTGAGGAGAACTTTATCATCATAAATTATGCACGGGGTCCGAGGCATCTCTCGATTAAGAGCAGCCATGATACCGTGAGAGTAGCCAAAGATGGAAAATGCATTGTCCCAATTTGCTAAACATGGCCTACTTAAGAAGATCTATAGCGCGGTGTAGATGAACGAGTGAACCCAACTTCACGATCCATCTCCACGAGTCTTGAGGAACAAACAATTGACTTTCAAATGAGGTGTTTAATCAGAGGGTGCAAGAACATTCTAGTACACAGGACTCACATGTAGTGCAGGTTTGGGTTCTGAGCGAAGGCTCGTGGCTGAATCACATGTAAGTTGCAGTTCGCAATGGTCCTGAAATGGAAAGGACAAACAAACAGGTATTAGTAGTTTCCCAACTATTTTGACATACTTTTTTTCTTGCTGGGCATTTTTTCAAAGTTGAAACACGAAAACAAGTTGACATTAAATTTTGAAACATGCAAAATGCTGAAAAATGGTCTTTAAAGACACCTTGGACAGACTGACAAACATGAATGCAAAATAAATTGCTGTAGATCATAGGTCACCGAACGGCTCATCATTAATCACATGGAAATAAAACAATATATTGCCTTCTAAAGCCACTTTTTGAGATGATTATTCAATTTTGTTTATATTTGAATTATATTTAATTAATATAAAGAACATATGTATTAGGGCTGGGTATTGACACAAATTTCACAATTCGATTCAATTTCGATTCACAAGCTTGCAATTCGATTCGATTTCGATTATGATTCGATTCGATTTAATATTGATTGTTTTGGATATCAGGTACAATACATGGCAAATTTTCTCAAGGAAAGCAAATCTCTCAACTATTATTGTAAACTATGGGAGTTAGCCTAGGCTTCATTAGCCTACTATAATATTGAAGGTAAAAATTAACTGATTTGTATACAAACACTTAAAATACACTTTTATTTTTTTTTATAATAATAAAGTTATATGAAATTATATAAAAATTTAAATGGTGGCTGTCATAAACTTTCCAGATAAATATTGAAGAACATTAAACATTATAATGAATATGTAATATGGTGCATATATTTAACAAAATGCTCCTCTCTAGAGTTAATTTTTCTAGCTGAGTTTATGGTCACTGGATATGTTTTTTCTGAGGTAAATGTGACGTTACATGACATTGTTTACTAATGTCTTTCCACGGTTGAAACACTGATTGAGCGATTCCATGCGACATGATACGGACTTCGATCAGTTGTACTCTATCTTTTAACACACTTTCAGATGCTCATTCATGTTTATTTCGCGCTATAACTGGTATTATTAAGGCGGAAGAGAAGGTGGAGGGCACATGACCTTCTGGAGAGCTGCTGCGCCAGAGCAATCTCACGCCACAGTGCCAAAACGGTAATTATGTTTTTGAATTTCGTAAGAAAATGGACGTAATTTGAAATCTGAGACTTTGTTTCATATCAATAATAACAAAGCACAAAGATTATTGCGATTTATTGGATGGGATGCGCGCAACAATGTTTCATTCATTCATCAACTGAAAACAGGATGACTAATCGATTCTTGGGATTTAAGAATCAATATCGTTTCGTAAAAATGAGAATCGATTAAAAAACGAGAAATCAATATTTTTTACCCAGCCCTAATATGTATGTATGCATGTATGTATGTATGTATGTATGTATGTGTTACCGGTCCTACTCAACCCGCTTCGAGCGGGGTTCGAACCGAGGTGTCCGGCGTGGCCTCCCAAGGGCACGCTAACAATTACGCTAAAGACCACAGCCTCTAGTGTCAGTCGCTAGCGTGCCTCTTGAGGCCAGGGGAGTGAGGTTTACACGTACAACTCTTATGGCTACGTTCCTTTCACAAAATACACTCACTATGCATTTCTATTAAAAAAATACACATACTGGAAAATCATTAATTTATCTCTGATTCTAGCTTTTTTCACACACAATTTTTTCATCTGCATGTGAGCAACATCAAAAGTGTGCAGCCACGCACACGCTTAGCTTAGAGAAAGTGTTTATGACAAATATGTAAAACGAGTGCAAGATATGTGATGGTATCTTGGGAAATCTTGGTATACTACAAAAAGACATTAACCACCTGCGGCAAAGGACAATCAGGTTATGCTAATGTCAAATGCTGCACTAAGTAAAAAAAAGATCTTATTTGAGCAAATCATAGGTCTAAGAGGAGGTGAGCTGGTAAAAGAAGAGTGAAAGACCAGTTCACGTTCTTCATTTTAAATGGATCTGACAGCAGCTAGGGGCTAAACGGGCTGCTAATTGTCTAGCCGTCTCGCAGCAGTGTCAAAAGGGGAAATGTGGACGTAAAAGGGAAAAAAAAATCCATCATCTAATCTTCGCTTCCAGTCTGTCTCCTCTCCTCAAGTAACATCATTAAGGGCAAAATATCATCAAGAGCCTGCATCCTTGCTTCTGGAGTTATTTACGCTGGCAGCTGGAATCAATTATGTATATTGAATAAATTATTTTTCATTGGCATTTGTGAGATTATTTGCACGAAGCACTCTCAGCTCTTGTTATTAGGGGCTTTTGCGGGACCGATTGCAGCAAAGTATTTCTTTTTGCATGAGGTTGGAGACTTAAGCCTGATGAACACAATGCTTAATATGGATGATTATCAACTGCTAATTTTGAATCACGAATGGTGGCCCAAATGAATGTCTCATATCAGACTAGACTGATTCTGAGGAGGGTGATTTTAAGACACAAGATTATTAGAGGATAGGAGCTTTTAACATGTATGCCCAAATCCTGTTGGCTCCTTAAAATGCTGATATTCGACTGCAACATACAAATGCTGATTCATTTTCCATGTCATTTCATTAATTACTGCTACCTTGATCACTAGAAAAAACAACAATAAAAGACAATAAAAACATTAGAATCCACTAGAATTTGAAGAGACTGAACATTTAAAGAACGTTATTGTGCGTTGGTGTGAAAGCTTATATACCGGTAGTCATCGTTCCTGGTGTGAACGGTAAATGTTCATATCATCCTCTTGTTGTTTTAATCTGATCTTTCTTATGTTTTTGAAAAAAAGTGGTGGTCTAAACAATAATTGTTGACAGAATATTCATCTATGGGTGAACTATTAGTATGTTCACTGCCTGCTTTACACGAGCGGAAATAGTGCAATGTGTCAAACAAATAGCACTTTTTTTTTTTTACGAATAAGGTGCAATAAGCCAAATTTGCACATTAAAATTTAGGGGGGGGGGGAGTGAGATTTATGTGTGTGTGTGGGGGGGGGGGGGGGGGGGGGGTTGGGGGTGGGAGTAAAAACAATTATTGCATCACAATAAGTGTATTGTGATTGTCAAAACATTTTAGTAACTAAACTGAATTTTATTAGGTTTAGGGACAACATGTTGCAATGTTTACATGGTTCAATTTCTGGTAAGCTACGCTTTTTTATTATTTCAATTCAATTATTGTGATTTGATTTAATATTGACTCATTTGGATAAATATTAGGTAGGCTACACAAGATAGGCATTCATTTTTCTCAAGAAGAAAACAACTCACCTAATGCTGTAAACATACAGAGAGCCAGAGATTCAGCTGGCAGTATTATTTAAGGTTAAAAATAACACAAATTAAATATAATGCAATATAGTACACATATTTAGCAAAATACTCTCTATAGCTCTTTTTTTCTAGCCAACTATAGTGCTATAGCCTATATGATGGTCATTAAATGGCTTTCCTGAGGTAAATGTTATGTGACATAATTGTTCTCCAGCTGTTTTATTGACCCCTTTGTTTGATTGATTGGTCGATTTATGTATGAGGAATATACATTTCGGTAAGTTGTTGTAGGCTACTGTATCTTTCAACAGTGTTCATTCGTGTTTAACGTTATTTAGGCCTACTATCAGCTAGAGATGATCGGTTCACGTGCCGCTAGGGATCTGTCGCGTCACATAATATTTACAAGCGCCAAAACGGTATTTATTGTTTGAATTTCGTAATAAAAGTGACAGAATCTGAGAGCTGAGATTTTTTTTATATCATAAGTAACCTGCTCTGTTTAGTCTGTCGGTCTCCGTGTCCTCTTTGCTTCGCGATTTTTCTGTGCGTGAGAAAATGAATGTGTGGCGTGAGAGCGTGTGAAAAGTGTCAATTACATGTGTCTCACGGTGAATGCGTGAGAGTTGGCAGCTATGAAATAGTGTGCTAAATGTTTGATGAACCTGCATTTGCATTAGAATGCAGGAAGAGCAAGAACGCAAGCATATGCAAATTTCATGCCCGTACCAAACTTCAAATTTAAACAATGAAAAAAAATGACTTTTTGACCAATAGAGCATCTGAAATATCGGAGACTGACTTCTTGCCTCAATGCGAAGAAGTCCTAGGAGTAGTTACTTATGCATTTTAAATGTTTTATGTTATTTATTAAAAACACAAGCCCCAGTGTGTGACTCATGTTGTGGACTCTGACATAAATTCACATGCTAAAAGCCTGGAGTGATCACACATTCACTGTGGAGGAGGGAAAAAAAACTGAATCTTCTCAGCTCAAAAAATCCCTCCTGTGCCAGACCGTGACCAGGTTCTGCCACGTCACCTTGATAGTGCGGGTTACAGTTAACTGCTAATGAGAACCTTATTAATCACTTCTCCATTAACCAGTAGAGCTGTAATAGGAGGTTTGAGTGGCTCTTGTGAGGGAGGAAGCCCTACTTATGAAGAGCCAAGTAAAGATATGTGCATCACCGTACTGAACGAGGTAAAGCAAGTCTTGACCAGATGGAGGGTGTTGGGGGATGTAATTAAATTTTCTGGCTACTTCAGCAGCATTATTTGATCATTTTAAAGCAGGCCTTGGGGAGACACTTTTTATGTGGGACTGGCTAGAAAAAGCCACTGTGAAACTCGCCCATGCTAGAATGCAATCGCTAGCAATACGTTCCTGCAGATGTCAGATCAAAAAGATGTGGTACTCACAGTCTCTGAAGCCCAGTGTACAACTCCATGTCAACGCCCCTCAACTCCTGCAAGCCCGACCAGTTCTCAATGTGTCTGCAAATACAAATCCAGAATATAGAATTAGAAGATATGCATCTAGAAATTCTCATTAGCCTGCAGAGAAAGGGAAGATGTTGTAATTTGTTAAAAGAACGAAAACTAATCAATTTTTCAATTTGTCATACGGTACAAGTGGATTTAGCACATCAAGTGTATTACATCATCATAATAAATGTACAATATGTAAAACAGATTATCTTTTTTTAGATTTGCTAAAGACTACATTGTTGCAGTGTTCTTTTATTCTTTTATTTATTTAAAGTATTTTATTTAATTAAGAGAGTGTTAGTTCAAGGAAAAAGTAAATGTAAAAATAGTACAAATGAGCATGCACAATTATCCACTGAGAAATAAAATAAAAGCTCCAACTGATGAAGAACGTCTGATAAAGGCATAAAACGGTTTATTAGATCCCGAACAACAAAAATAGACAGTGTTCATGATTTTTATCAGTACTGGTGCCAGTAGTTGACTGAAATAACTAGACCTCTTCAGCGCAGCTGCGACGAGAGCCAGCTGGCATCATCACTTTGTGAATTAGCACCCATTAAAACACAAGCCTCTGATTAATAAATGTTTTCAGAAGTTTCACCAACGCCATAACTATGTTTCTAGAAGTTACCCCAGCTTGAACACTTTGGGCATCCGCTGCTAAACGCTGCTAAACACAGCCGCTCAGAAGACAACGAGGGCATGCCGGCGAGTAGACGCAAATCAAAGTGGAATGAAACTGAGTTCTGTGTATCACATTTTAGTGAAATAATAAAATCTTAAAACCAGTTAACTATAACTATTCATTTCATTACGTAGCAACAAAATATCAAACAAAGAGGCATCTGCAAAAAGACTCCCTTTGCTTGACCAGGCTGTTTAATGGCAAATACAGGTGGTCATTTCCCATTCACATCCAGTTATCAGAAGCATAACACATATTCTCGGCTCTTCATTTTTATAAGTTACCAACGTCACAAGCTGACACTTTGCATTCTGTGAACATCAGGATTGAGTAATTAAGACAACATTGGCCAACCAGTCATTTGCAAACCCCAAATTAGCCTGGATAGATCCTCTGTGGAGATTTCCAGAGATCAAGGAGAATGAAAAAAGAGACTTATTTCAGTGTAATTCTATGGAACTTGTATGTCTTGTAATGGTGATGTTCAAAGCAGGCACACATTTACAAATGTTTCAAATCGCTAAACAACTTTTCTAGTTGGGGGAGAGACCGGAACGCAGTGAAAAACTGTTTTCCTAATCAATGGCGTACTGTGAAATGTGGTTTTTGGAAGCCCTTGGGTTTGAAGGACCCTCTTGGCTGCAGGAAGTGTTTTCCAGTGTCAGTGACGGAGGGTTTTAGATGAACAGCAGGAGGCTTCTGTCTCACCAGCATCTGTCTTCAGCTGGCTCATGTGCCATAGACGACAGCCTGGAGACATATGTGGATATACTGTACCAGAACCTCATTATAACAGTAAACAAATATCAATGAGATAAACTATTACAAAGAGAAGAAGTGGTGCACTAATGGAATAAAATAAATATAATGATAAATAATAAATAAAAGAGTAAAGAAACATTCATGGTTCTTTTGTTATTGGCAAGAAATGCAGTCAGTCAGTGTTAAACGGATCACAATTATCCCCCGGTTTCACAAAAAAGTATTATACTAGTCCCAGACCAAAATGCATGTTTGAGCTGTTTTAACTGAAAGCAACTTGTACTGACATTTCTTAAAATATGTCAGTGCCATTGTTTTGTCTCAAGATGCACACCAGTAATGTTTTTCTTCCTTCATAAAAGCTAATTGAACGAAGGCCTAATCCTTACTTTGCTTTTTGGCAAAACAAATTTTGTCACGTCATATTGATTTTAAACAATTTACTCTGACAGAAATGGCATTTCATTGTTGTCAATATTGTATTACTTAATCTGATGATAATATGCAAAATGATGAAAACCTGTCAACGGTAACTGGACAAACTTTTAGAGAATATTCGAAAATGCAGAATTTATAACATTATAGAATTTGTATATTATAAACTATTATTTCTGTCATGACAACTCTTGAAATGTTTGGCATGATAATGGATATGACAATGTTGATATGTTTGGTCTTTGCAGAATAGATCTGCTACACTTACTACTTACTACTGCCAATATACACACAACATGCTGCTGCTGCTGCTGCTGTATAATATAGCATGCAGATTTATACAGGTGGAGCTGGGGAAGGTGGAGGGTTTCTGAAAGTGCGCTGCAACTGCTACAGCAAATGCTGACCAGTATTTGAAGGTTGAGCAGCGAGCTCATTGGCTACTGATACAGCAGGAACCAATCAGCTGTAAAAAATACTGAAAAAGTATACCAGATTTCATAAAAAACATTAAGCAGCACAACTGTTTGCAACATTGATGATAATTCATACTTTGCACGTGACGTCACAAGTACTGGCTGGCGGGCAAGAGCGTCGTTCTCCAGCAACGAAACCCAGTAAACTAATCAAGGATCTTGCCAGGACGTTGCCAGTTTTACTATACAAAAGTTGGTGTTTTGAGGTGTAAACGACATGCCAGATAGTTGTTGTGCGATTGGATGCACTAACCGCAGATGAGATAAGCAACATTCACAGTATACACATCTGTGCAGTAATCATTCCATCACTCCATCAAAGGTCATTTCAACATTTGTTTGAATACAATGGGAGTATGATCATGTAATTAATCATGTCTTTAAGTTACCCTGTAGTTTCGTCAATCAACACCACCAGCTGGTTCGGCGAGTCAGCTGTTTGTGTTATGAGTCTAAGCTAGGCTAACTGTATGTTCACACCGCCGTCGGCGAGAGCGGCAAAATTCATTGAAAATGAATGACTTCCAGGTACTTTGACGCTCTCGCCGGTGGCGGTGTGAACGTACAGTAACAGCTGTCGTCTTTTGCTAACGACAACAAAAGTGTGTGATAGGTTGTTTTGAGGTTTGTGATATCTATGGTTTTCAATGAGAACCAGAGATGACCCAACAGTAGAGCTAGATTATTTACGGAGGAATTATTACTGCTCGATTATCTTAAAAAAACCTTGTCTGCTTTACACAATTTAGCTACCTTGGAGTTAATCCTAGTCCATAGTTATGCAGCTAGCTCGCTAACAGACTTGATGGCTACTAGAAAGACCTGGAACTACAGGACTCTACGTTGAAAATACCCGTTTGTTGCCCGCCAGGTATCCATGGTAGTCACGTGACTGCAAAGTATGAATAAGAATGTTTTTTGAGGAGCAAATCAGCATATTATAATGATTTCTGAAGGATCATGTGACTCTGAAGATTGGAGTAATGATGCTGAAAATTCAGCTTTGACATCACAGAAATAAATTAGAAATATATCAAAAATTTAAAAGTTATTTAATTTTGCATTATAATATATTTCACAATATTACCGGGTTTTACTGTATTTTTAATCAAATAATCGCAGTCTTGGTAAGCATAGACAAAAAATCGTCTATTTTGTTTTCATTATTATTGACAAACCCAAAAGAATCTTTCATCAACAAACATTTCTAGTTTCATTGACTGTAGTTCACCATTACTCGATGTCTGGTGCTCCCAAACGACTAGTTTAAATTACCCAAAATGCAATTACATCTAAGCTAATGACAAAGCGTTTAATTGAGGAGAAAGCTGCCACATCCCCTGGAGCATTTGGCTCGTCAGCGATGCAAATTCGCGCACTTGTAGTTTGCTGTCATGGAAATGCGATTCCCAGAGGTCTCCCCTCTCGTCCGCCGACAGGAAGTGCCGCTTGGCATCTGGTGGCGAGCGAATCGAACGGTGTAGGCCATTTTGCCACACTCCTAAAGGAATCCCGAGTCTTAATCGCTTATTTATCTCTGGCACTTAACGACAAATGATTTAAAACTTCTGGGATTTGCCACGGTGTCATGCTCTCGATACTGTCAGTTCAATCATTCAGTGGCTTAGGCGCTTCTCTCTCCAGATCACTCATTCGCTCACACATACACACACCCAGATGCTGTTTTTCTTGACACCGCGGTAAGCAGCTGCATGACACATCTCGGATAGATGTGCTCGGGAAATTACGAGCTGCTCTCCATCTGTTGCTAGCATCAGGTTTTCTGAGCTCGGCTTGCACATATTTACATCAGCCGTAGAAATTTAACAATGTCCATCTCTGGTCTGAACATGCCGACCATCTACACTTGATCTGTGTCTGTATGAGTGGGCGAGTGTGGGTGCATTTATGAGAAAAACAGACCAAAACCGGCACAGAAACGCCTCGACGCACATCCCGATTGGTTACTACGCATGATTCTGCTCGTAAGTGATATTTATGGCAAGTTGGACTGTGGCTCTTTGAGCTTTGAGAAGATTGAGGGGCTGTCTTTTCATTGCATGGATCTTATGATATGGAAATCGTACTAAACCAATTCTACAAATGTGCTGATCTCAAAATTTCACCCAAAAATAAAATTAGGTCATCATTTGCTTACCCTCATGTTCTTCCAAACCTTAGCACAAAATGAGACATTTTGAAGAATGTTAAACTGACCATAACGTCAAACACCGTTGTTAACTAAAACTGCTTAAAAAAAAAAAAAGTTTGTTAATTGAAATATATTTCATTCAATAAAATAAATAAAATGTACATATTGGATGAAAAAAACTTAAATAACAAGCTAAAAATTAAAATGAAAACAGACTATGTAAAAATAAAATCAATCATAAATAATAATAAAATTGCCAATAATAAAAAGCACCATATTTTAAAGGCATAGTTTGCCCAAAAATAAAAATTCTATCATCATTTACTAACCATGATCTGCATGCATGTAATTCTTCAGCAGAAAACACAAGATACTTTGAAGAATGTTGGTAGTTTTGGTGAAAATTGACGAAGAAGTCGTCTTCATACAGATTAGGAACATCATGGGGTGAGTAAGTGAAATGACACCATTTTTGTGTGAACTATCCCTTTAAAACATAGCACACAGGTCATATTGGACTACATTTTTGGTGCTTTTACAGCAAATTTCTGGTACTTTTTGGAGCTTCACAGCCTCAGTACCTATTCAAGTTCATTACATTCTGAGTGAACAGTGTCGCACAGAAGAAAATCATACAGGTTTGGAACAACATGAGGGCAAGTCACACCTGGCTATCAGGATGATTTTTCACAGTTCAGCATTTCTTTAAACGCTGACTAGATTTTGCAGATTGCACTTAAATAGACAGTTGAAGACATGGAGAAATCGAAAGGTGGATGGACTAGACAGATCCGAAAGTGTGAGCTGGGTTTTTGCCCCTGTGACTAACTGACACATCGACTAATTGATGGGTCCATTGATTGTACTGTGCAGTTTCTAAGTGACCAGTAATGAATAAAAGAGCAGACCCCAGGTGTCTAAAGAACAAGTATCTAAAGTAGACACGACTTCCTGTGAATCCTCTGTACACTTCCAGACCGATTTGGCCTTCTTCAGTCATATTATAATGGATTCATAAATCTTTCTAGTAAGCATACATAAAACAATCTTAACAAGCATTCCTGTGAGGACTCATTAAATATGTGCAACGGTGTTCCACAATAAACATTCATGAGAGCTAAAAGCTTCTGCAGAAGGCCACAGAATGACTTGAATTAATCACAATTCGGTTTATTGTAGAGATGTAAGCATTACTTTTATGGTGAAACTGTCACTTCAAGACTGCCTTAAAAAAAAACATGCTGCCATAAAACTTTTCAAATTCACTCAAAATGCTATGGCTTATATTGCTGTCATATAAGGAAATGGTTATTGTAAAAGAAACCGTCAAACTTGAATTTCCTCCATCCATAAAATTTCCAACCATAAAATAAAGGATGTTTTCTATATTCCAGACAAAAGCTTTATATCTCCGTAACACTGTCACCTCACCTCAGCTCTGTTCCGTACAACACAAAAGGAGATATTCTGTAGAGTGTCCAAGCTGCTCTTTTTCATCCAAGAAAAATAAAGGTCATTTGGGTTTGGAAAGATGTGAGGGTGAGTAAATAATGACCAAATAAATACACATCCATTCTGTGAACAACAGCAAAAAAAGCTGTTATCTAAGACAGGTCCCTACAGTGAAAGGGAAGCCCTACCTTTTGCATTCTCCCCACATCAAAAAACAATATACGATATCTGTTTTTTGTGAAAAACAATGCAGAGCTGCAGGTAACAAGATAAGCATGTCTTGTTTTAAGTCCCAAGTTAGCATTCAAAAGCTTGAAGCAACATGAAGCGGAAGTCAGACACGAGCATATTGTTTTAAATTTGCATCTATCACTATCCACACAAATTCATGTCTGCCATAGCATTACATAAAATGCTATTTTATGAGAGTGTTCCACAATATCGACATGACCATATATCTAGAAAACAATGCAATGTAAAGTAGTGTTGTCACGATACACACAAAAAAAAGCCTTTTTTAAGATTTACGCATTAATTAATAGTACAATCCCATCAAATTGACTTGAATAATTCCTTATTAAGAATTTTAAATGAGTAAAAAATAAATAAATAAATAAATAAATAAATAAATATATATATATATATATATATATATATATATATATATATATATATATATATATATATATATATATATATATATATATATATATATATATAGCGTTCTAAAACATTTTGTTTAAATCTTAAATTTAAACTTTTTTTTTTTTTGAATACGGATAATATAAACAAATGGCCCTATTCCCTTGTTACATTCAGATTTATACAAAATGTTTAATTAAGCTCTAGTATTTTTACTTATTTAAAATTCTTGATTCATAATATGAATCATATGTACAGATTATTCAATTTAATTTGATGGAATTTTATTATTAATTAAAATGCGTAAATCCTGGGGGGAAAAAAGGGTTAGTTTTTTTTTAATGTACCAAAATTATGACTTCGATAGGATACCTGACTAAAATATCTCGATGCTACTGCTGAACCGATACCATGACAAAAACCTAAAACAACCTAAAAGTTAATGGAATAATAGATGACCCACATGGAACTTATACAATTCATTATTTTATTTATAAATAATAATAATAATAAAAAAACTTAAATCTCTCACTTGACCAGCATGTGCCTGTCCTGTTTTTTTTTTTTTTTTTTTTTTTTTTTAGCATTTCTATTTTAATAGACAAAAAAATAATATTTAAGAGCAATTTAAAAAAACTAATTGCTGTAGTGTTGTCAAAGTTCTCAGTTTGGGAAATTTCCATGTATATATGACCTCTGATCCAGTTCATAACAAAATGCTGATACTCATGAGAAAGATTTTCATCAGGCAAGCCCTTTCTGTTTCACACAGGAGAATTTCTTATGACATTAAATTTCATAGTAACAAAATTACCGCTGACCGCTGGTGCGTTCTCTGCCAAGAGCAGATTGCTCTATGAATGGCTAAGGAAGTACATCACATCCCAAACCTCCAAAAACTTCTAGTTCCATCTCCGATATGGCGTCGCAACAGGAGGGATTGGTCTGCGTTTCATAAATATTCCAGTATTGGAGATCTGCATATGCGCTCTGTTTGATGCAGGGAACCTGAGAGACGGAAAGAAACTCTGGGAGACTGCCAGCTCTAAATTTCCCTTCACTTCAGCTTTAGGTGAAGAATAAATACAAAGTCATGGTGAGTTACTGAACCATTCCAATAATTAACTTCATGTAGCAACACGCTGGCGTAGCGAGATCTGACAACCCAACAAAACTTCATTTCTCTTTCTATTGTTGTTCCTTCCCTTCTTTCCTTTCGGTCGTCAACATGACAGATGCACAGCCAAAGCTATAGGAGTCCAGATCATTTATTTTACACATCAACAATCCAACTTCTTTGCACACTGAAAGGGAATGCTAAAAAATAAACAAGGAGCTAGAAATCAAACTCCAAGCAAGCATATTCCAGTAACCACGGATGCTGATGCGTCTGGGACCAGCCTTTGATGAAATATAGGACTATAATAGACTTGTTGACATTACATAAGCAAAGGTAAAAAAAAATAGGTACAATTTTAAATATTACCAAAGCCAAGTCTAAAAAGCTTCCACTAACCTTTAAAACACTACTTTTTTACATCGACTTGCAGAGAGTTATTTTATTTTCATTTAGATCTTATAAAAATGAGTGCTTCCTATAAAGCTGGATTGTGTCAAGGTTTGCATGGTTCATGGCATCACGCCTTGCTAAAAGAGTTTAGCATGAACCTGAAATGGCCAGACTCATATCTTGCCAACAAATCCCTCAAATAGAACTGACATTTTCAGTACTATGACATATACAGAGGGAAACTCTGACCACAAGGTCAAAACAACAGTTTTAGCTAAGCTGACCTTCCACTTTGTTGCAGAATTCGCTATAAAAAGCGCCAGACTTTATGCCCACAGACAGACAAAAGTCTTGCTTGCATTTCAATCATACAGCAGAAGTATGTTTTACATTTATGCATTCCACAGATATTTTAAGGTATATTTATCAGTGCGTACAACTCCTGGGAATCAGTATCATTATCTTTCATAAAAAACTAAATAGACTAAAACTAAATTTAAAGACACACTATGTAACTTTTTCTTTGTTCAAACTAATCCGCAGTCACACAGAGCCGAAGCACGACCAAAACAATGTTCTTCTGCAAAATGGATGCAGTTTTGTTTTTTAGCTAGGGGGTCATAAGTGGCAATGTTCCTTAGAAAAAAAGAAAAAAAAACTGAACTAAAATAAATTAGTACTCTAAAACTAACTAAAATTAAATTAAAATTGTCCAAAAATTATCTTGGAGTTTGATCCATGGTATATAAAACTCAAAACCTTTACAACCCATCTGTACATTACATTACAGTGTTAATTTAGCATTATTTATATATTATTATAACATTTAATAATATTTTAAATCATTTTTCCCTTTTGTAATAATGTTCATGTATTTTTGTATTTTTTTTTTTATATTTCTATATATTTTTAAGTCAGTCATTAATTTTAATCAGTTTTAATTTTAGTCATTTTAGTGCTTAAACTTTTCAGTTAGTTGCCCAGGCAACATTTTTTTTTCACCTAATTTATATCTCATTTATCTTTATTTCAATTACAAAAAAATATTTATTTCTATAAACAAAAAATTAAAACTGAAAATAAAAACTAAAACTAACAATGATAGACTGAAAACTAAATTGAAATTAAAATATAAATATAAAAAACTTTAATACCCCTGTTGGGAATTGAACCTATGACCTTTGCTATCCATTAAAAAAATGGAGTAGGGTTCACTTTGAAACAATTTTCACTCAGAAATTGCGAGTAAATTTAACAAAAAAGTATCACACTGAATTAAACATGAGATTATGAAGTAGAAAGACTGAAATCTTGAACAACTTTAACAAATAATATTAACATCATGCTAAAGCCACAGGAACACGCTACACAGTAAATAGAGCTATAGTTAATGATGACAAAAATGACCACGTATGGAAACACAGTGGTGAAAAAGATTCAGGGATTGAATCCCAGAATCCCAGCCCTGGTTCAAAGAGTAGCGACAGTGCAATGACCTTAACTCAACTGGGTGCAGAAATTACAGGGGTGACACTGAGCATCTGAAAGCCATCAGACAAACTTGCACTGCTTCTCAAAGCCTCATTTATTGGCTTGAAAGAAACACAGAATGCTTTTTTGCGGCCGGACCCCTGTGGCAATCCGTGAGGCTAAGCCGATGACTGCGCTCCAGCCAGAGATGGAAGAGAAGGCACAGGGAGGTGCAGAAGAGCCGAGGGAGGTCGTTTGGCCTTTTCTTTTTACTCCCTCCATCTCTGCCGCCCCTGATCTCAGCGGTGAAGCCGCCCACTCGCTCAGCTGTTCTCTGGAAGCCGCAGGCCGCAGCTTTCAAGACCGGTTTTGCAACCACCTACAGAACCAGCCTACATGAAGACAAAAAATCAACAGCCCAATTGCTCAAAAAAGCTGTTTAATCATAATAGTTCTATAGTCCAAACACACCTGATGATCGAAAGTAGGAAGGTGGTATGTGCTGTAAATATCACAGGAATCGGTTCACATGAACACGAACGCTAGGCATATTAGCACACTGCTTTTATCCCAGCGCCGCTGTTCTGGATCAACAAGCCCTCAGCAGTATGAGGTACGCCCATATTGTGCCGAGTCTGCAATTTATTCCGGCCCGGGTTGTAAAAACAAGCACATATCGGAAAGCAATGATGCAATTCCAGCTTGTGCTGCACCAAACATATTCATGCTTTAAGGTAAGAGGGACAAAACACAAAGACGTGTTTACCAGATGCACACGACTGACACTTGATTTTCAAATGTTTCTTGATTCAAAAGGTTAAACGTTCACTAGCAAAAGGGCTTTGTACTGATGTATTGTAGTTGCAATAACACTGTAAATAAACCTTAATGATAGTTATTTTGTTAAAATTTTACAGTAAGGTTCAATTTGTTTATCTGTTAAAATACATTTTTAACATTAATCTACAATATTGTTCAAATGTTTGGGGTCAGTACGTTTTTTTTTTTTAAATAATTTTTTATTTTTATTTTGCATGGATGCTTAAAGTGATCAAAAGTAACCGTACAGACATCTAAAATGTTACAAAAGATTTCTATTTTAAATAAATGGTGTTCTTTTGAACTTTCTATTCATCAAAGAATACTAAAAAAAAAAAAATAATGTATCACGGTTTCCACAAAAATATTAAGCAGCACAACAGTTTTCAACAATGAAAATAAGAAATGTTTCCTGAGCACCAGATCAGCATATTAGAATGATTTCTGAAGGGTCATGTGACACTGAAGACTGGACAGCTTTGCCATCACAAGAATAAATGACACATCAAAATGTTAAAATAGAAAACTAATTTTAAATTGTAATAATAGTTTACAATATTACTGTAATTTTTTATCAAGTAAATGCAGCCTTAGAGAAAACACCTTTTTAATAAATGCTGTAAAAAAAGTTAACGTAATAAATAAATAAATATCTAGTTCAGTCATGAAACTCTAGAGGGCGCAGGCTGATCGCTCCTTTCCATGCAATATGTAAGCAATCACATCATTACCACATGGCACAAGATGATTGGCCTCTGCTAATCCTGTGGCCAATGAGATTGCTTGCTCAACATTTAAATAGTCCTAAACATTTAAAGAGTTCCTCTGAACCCCTCCACCTCCCCCAGCTCCACCTGCCTAGATCTGCAACAGGATTTATGCGTCTATTTATGCAGCACATCTTACATGCTCACAGCAGTGATCTATCAATTCAGAGAGCTGTCAATTGAAATAATGTTCATTGTTTCATTATGATGACTTTATGATGATTAACAAATGCAAACAAATAGAACCTTATTTTTTTCATGATCATTTAAAATGAGCTGAAATAGTCCAAAAGTGCTGCATGTAAGGCTGAAACACGCAGTTTCCAAATTATACTGGAAATGAGTAGATTGAAAAAACACCCATAATTTCACACATTATACAATATATTAAAAGATTTAAACAATAGCACTGCTGAAAGTCATAAGTCACATGTCTGAAGAACGTGGAAGCATTCTCCCTTGTGAGTGACGCTATGATAATCTGTGCCACTGCTTTGTACATGTGGTAAAAATGAATCCATCAAAACATGCTGAGAAAATAGGATTCACCTGTGAATACAGCTGCATCCTCAAAACCATAAATGGGAAACTATCTCATTCATTGAGTTCAATTAAACGTTCAGGGTCACTGTGGACAGAGAATACTAAAAGATGGTTTCCATGGAAACACTTCTTTTGTTTGGATATTAGCATGCTATTAGATCTTGGTAAACAGGATACAAACTTCAGCTCGCTCTGCTAAAGAAAACTTAAGGTGCATCAATATGCTTTAGTTAGGACTGTCAATCAATAAAAACAATGAATTTAATAAATTACATGATATCTTGACTAATTATGTTTGTTATGTTATATTATGGCATCAGAAAAGAACACCTAACGCCCATCACGTCGGGATAAAAGATTGCATCAGAGCAAGAAAATCCTCCTCTTGCTTGCTTTTGGATCCTCAGGTGGCTGAAATGACCAGTTGGGTGGGTCGGCTATAGTTCAGTCAGTGCAGGCTACAGGTCTGAGCCAAATGAAGATGCAAACAGGATTAAGATGGCCTCATGTTGTCATCAGCATTTCTGTTAACGCTGAAATAGTCCAGAGCATGGCATGCCACTAGAGCCGTGCTGTCAGGAGAAAATAGGGGATCATATCCTTCTGGCGCCAGGCCACATGAGCCCGGCAGAAAGAAAATAAAGGGGCAGCCACTGCTTAGTGTAAAATAATGGGTTTTAAGTGCCTCCCATCTGCGAGGCCCAGATAAATAGCCATTGAAAGAGAAACTTAAGTCAGCCCTGCTGAGGGAAGTTATTGCTGTATCCTTTAAAAATTAGACTTTATAGCTTCATGATTGGGCTTTATATTTTATCTCCAGGTCTCACATCTTTTGGGTCTTTTATGAGATTTGTATCACACACGCATGTTAGCGTGCAAGCCCGAGTCGGTTATCTTGGAACCTCAATGTAACAAAGCTTTTAAAGCAAAGCTAATCATAACACTTGAAATAACACTTTCATATTTATACGCGAGTGTATTCTGGAAGCTACTGGCTAATCTTTGGCCCTGTTTACACCTGGTATAAAGATGCGTTTTGGTCGATTGGGTCACAAGTAGACTAGGTAGATGACATACATAAATGAAGATATTTTGAAGAATGTCGGTAACCAGACAGATGGACCCCATTGACTTCCACATCAACTATTTGGTTATCGGCATTCTTCAAAATATCTTCCTTTGTGTTCAGCAGAAGAAATAAATTCATACAGGTTTGAAACAACTTGAGGGTGAGTACATGATGACAGAATTTAAATTTTTAAGTGAACTATTCCTTTAACTCTGTCAAATAGAGACTTGCTGCTAAGGTTATTTTATGCTTAAACGCGGTCTTATCTCAGTTTTCATATTTATATTATGTATTGTCTCAGGAGAAAGTGAACTGCAATATCTAAGATAAAAAACTAAAATAACACTTAAGATTTAAAGTAGGTACACTATACAAGTGCACACTTCTTTTTCACATGGCACACACACAGAGTTTTACAGATTTGGGTTTGAAATAAAGAAAACTGGCTTTCCAAAAGTGCAACTTGACAGTGATTACAAACCTTCCCTTTTCCCCCATCTACTCTATGTAACGCACCATACTCACAGAAATCTAGCATGTAGGCACGCTAACGCTACACTGCTGTGCTAAGCTAAAACAGCCCAGCTAAAAAGCACACTAGCCTTACTGTTTTTCACTTTCTCTCCAATTTCCGAGATAGGTTTGTCACTGCTAACAAAGCTGCTCTTTAGTCACTTTTAAGTCTAATAACGTGTCAGACACCATAGTCGTGCTTGTTGGTTGTCTATGTGCCTAGCGGGCCATGATTTATTTGAAGTCCCACTTCAAACAATGGCTAGCCTCTGGTGAAGCTAATATATGCAATGTCCAATGTCACTGTGATTTTTACAGATTGAAAATGAGAGCTGGCATTAGCATTCTCCTGGCCGAAGAGCCGCGTTCGGCTGTAGCTAATGTTTTAGATTAACACTAAACCCTATTACCATTTCAGGCCAGAGAAATCAAAGAAAAGTGTAAAAATGCTCTCATTAGTCAGAGCATATGACATTGTTTAATCCTCATTAAAGACTCGGGCCTCTTAGAGCTGTTAAAAAAAATAAATTATGGTAAGATGTACCGAGCCAGCCTAAGAAGCACATTTACCGCAGTATGTCACAAATCTCCATGAGTTTATTAACCGCTGAAGACCAGCTGCCGTAATAGGAAATGAGAGGGCACCGATCATCGAACAGCACTCAAAACACTCAATTGTCTTTTTATGAGGTTCAAAAGGCCTTTGAAATTAATAAACGTCACTTTTAATGAGTTCAACGGATCAGTGATGTGTGCATGTTGCAAACACAGACGCGCACACTCCTTCTGTTGTCGTACTCGCGGCCAAATTCGCCCCGTCTCTGCCAGCGAATCCCATCCTAGTTTCAAACTGCTTAATTAGATCTGCAATAAAAGCGCAAGCTGATCTTATTGATTTGATCTTGTTTAATAAATGTGACGGAGCTGATTGGAATAAATCAACCCAGACTTTGATATGACATTGCAAATTTCCAGTGAGTGGCGCTAAAAGCGCACTTCATAGTTATTAGTTAACTAAAAAAAAAAACTAAAAAAAACATGAAATAAAATGAAGATAAATGAAATAAAATACACCAAAACTTATTTTATTTCAACGATGCCAATATAACGCCATGTTCAGTTTATCCGAAACAGATGAACCTGAATCTGGCAACTCTTGTTTCCAAGCACTCCGCATCACAATTGCAATGTGTACCAGTTGTGCTTCAGAGAAAGTTTACTACATCAAAAATGCTGTGCATATGGAGCTGGTTACGTGATGCAAATGTCAAAATGTATTAGTTTACAAATCATGCATGGTAAAAGTGTTTTGGGGTCCAAATTGGTTGGTAGCGATGCCCCCTCTACTCAGATGTGGAAATCTCTGATATCTGAAGTTGTAACTCTAGAAAGATTGAGGTATTGTCTCAATGGTAAATCGCACCTGTTTAAAAAATGGGAGAATATTTTAAAGTGCCTGAAGATTAAAAGGTCATAAACACAAACTGGATAAAATGTAAGTACAACCATATGACGAGATGCTGTATGTAAATTGTCCACATGCCCATAGATATGGTTATTAATATTGTTTTCTGTGCTGTGTTTTTGTTTTAATATGTTTTGTTTGAAATAATTAAAATGTTTAATAAAAAGAATATAAAAAAAAAAAAAAGTGTTTTGGGGTCATAACATTTTGCAAGGAACTGAACTTGCCCCATAAGCATAATGTATGTGAATAGGAGTTAAAGTTGTTGGTGTGTTACTGCCTCTAGTGTTCATTTCAGCTGGAAAATGCAGTGAATTGCATGTATAGATACATTAATGGAGGTTTGAAAACATGTAGGTAGAGGCCCTTATTTCCAATGGACCCTTTTCACATTTCCAGTGTTCTCAGAAGCAGAAGTCATCATAGTTGGGTAAACCTCTATAGTAGTGAACAGAAAATACAACAAATATATTTTTGTGTTCCCATATACTCCAAATGCAAAAGAAAGAAAAAAACAACATTTGTTGTTTGATTAAAATTGGTGACAGACATCAGCAGGAATATTAGGCTGCTGTCACTTTAAGACAAATGAATGAACGGATCCTATATAATGATACACATCCTTTTATTTCTCTGTTGTTTACAACACATAGCCTAACCGACTGTGTTTGAGAGGGTACTCGCCGAGATGGGCATTTTGACTTGATCTTGCGTGCACGTGTCCGTTCAAGCTCAAAGAGGAGGAGACCTGAATTTGGTGTTCACGTGCTGTCTGTGCCAGTCTTCTTGCGCTTGATGTTTAAACTGACAGGACTTAAAAACACATGCAAATGATAAACTTTCACTCTATGAGGGTTAAACTTTGCTATTAATCAGAGAATCACAAGTGATTCTGAACCGGAACCGATCAACTATGATCCCTATATTTGACACCACACATCCTGTGATGTGACTATCCATGTTCCTATGACTTTCCAAAAGAGGGAAACAATGATGAGAGATTGATTACAGTGGACAGAAGAGAAAAATATGTCAAATTAGCCTCGGCCTTTGTATTGCAAACACCCAAACAACAGCATTAACTAGTTTTCTGTAAATGAATGCACAACCCAAAGTATAGTGTTATAAATGCATGTTAAATTTAAAAAACACTGCTAGATTTACGATGTTAATAACTGTGGAAACACATCATCACAGTCTGTGAAAAGGTTCCATGAGCCTATGTTGGAATGGCGTGAAACACATGGTCAGCGAGTATGGATGAGCGCCTCCGCTGTGAGGTGGCCAATCAATGTCACGCAATTCAAGTTCCGACAGGGCTTAGCAGGAGAGGAGGCGTAAGATCGTAGCATTGAAAATGACGGTTTTCACAAAACAGTCTGCATTCTCCGCCTCTGAGGTCAGACCTGTCTGTGTCACAAAGCGAGCTATAAACAGCAAGCAAACATAAGGCATCACGACCGCTTTCATTTCATCCGTCGCAGAAGCCTTAAGCACCTCACAGTTTGTGTCCAATATCATCAGTATTTTCCCCTCACCAAGGCCGCGCGCTTCCTGCCTCCAGAGCGCGGCGAGGGGGAGAGCGATTGTGCGCCTCGTGTGTGTGTGTGTTTTTGGAGTGGTGGGAGGACGGGGATGAGTCATAAGAGCAGACATGATCGCGGCAAGAAATGTAAAAGAACCCATCTGGAGGATCTTATGATCGCACATGCATATAAGTTGTTGAAATAGGCCGGCTGAGGGCGCGTGATTGAGAAGCTCCCCGGGTCTGCTCGTAGCTGCGTGTGCGAGGCGTGATTGAAAGCTCTCCGACAGCGCACAGGCACCTTTAAATGATTGATTGTGCATCCAGACTAACAAGAGGACCTCGTCAGCAGCGCTGCGTAAGCTTGGCTTTGACTGACCGCTTTCACACCACCTCACTCCCACCCTTGTCCACCCCTGCCTGCATGACCGTGGCCACACCGTTCATTACCTGTATGCTGCGAGTAGGCGGACTGGTTGCACTTTAGAAGATGAGGAGAGACCGCTGTGCCGAATTCTGACCTCAGGCATACGATGTCCAATCTGCCCCAAACTTCACATGTTTGATAAGAGTCCTGTCCTGAACACATGCTCATATTTGGTTATAGCAATAGCGCCACCTGCTGGTAGCAGGAAGTGTGGCAAATACAAAACGTGCTCGGAAAATCATGAAACTTTGCACACGCTTCAGAAGTGGTGAAAATTTATGTGTGATGTGGTTTTCAAAATTGGGTGGGGCAAAATGGCTTAATTATTGCCCCTACATTTTGCCCCGGCTCTACGTTTCACGTACAGGTATGAAATTTGGTACATACATGCAATGACCCAATACCTACAAAAAAGTCTCTTGGAGCGCAGCCCTAAACACAACAGGAAGTCAGCTATTTTGAACTTCCTCTCAGATTTTGTGCAGTTTTTGCCATTTCCTGATGTTGTACTTTAACGAACTACTCCTACAGTTTTGATCTGATCCTCTTCAAATTTGGTGAGTGTAATCTTAAGGCCTTTCCTAAAGGCACCGGGGGGTGGTGGCAGGGGTGCGAGGGCCCTTTTCATCGCTGCTTGCAGCTTTAATTATTATTATGTTTCTAGCATGTTATGTTTGGCTACAGTTCTACTAACCCTAATTAATGGAGTGTGTATAGCTTTTCATTTCTTAACAACCATGCAGGAAGACACATAATGGCCATATTCTTGACCAAAAATTGATGCTCCACTTGATGGAAATAAAAGTTGTGATGTTATTTCCATCAAGAGGTGCATCAATTTTTGGTCAAGATCTTGTATTGACAATGCAAGAGTCGAGTGCTCTGTAAAGTCTCCTCCAGGACATCCCAAAGACTTTCAATGAATTGAAGGTCTGGACTCAGAGGTGCCAATTCATGTGTGAAAATGATTCTTCATGCTCCCTCCCAACAGTCTGATTAATCTTGACATTGTGATCCTGGAATATGGCCATGATGTGTCTTCCTACATGGTTGTTTAAGAAATGAAAAGCTACACACTCCATTAATTAGGGTTAGAAGAACTGCTGCCAAACATATAACATGCAAGAAACATAATAATCACTGATCCAATCATAGACTCTTAAGCATTTGCTTATTTAAATTCAAACAACGACTGTTTTTTTTGTTTGTTTTTTGGCCGCGCAGTGGCACACACACACACACACACACACTATAATTATGTGTTGTTTTAGTCCAGGTAAAACTGCCTAAAAGGCTATTTTCTTTTTCAAAAGACAGAAACTATGATTTTAAACCAACAAAAAAAAACAATACTGACTTGTCTGACTGGGTTACAACCCCCCTAAACTAGACTGGCTTCTTCCAGTTGCCTGATCAACTGCTGCACTTTCAGCATCAAACACTTACATTCCATTGAACGAGGATCAAAACACACTGATTACATCCCCCGCACATAAATACACACACACACACTAAACCCTGGCAATGCAATCACCCTTGTTAGTGGCCACTGCAGAGATATGGCATGCATTTCAGCGTAAGACATTCTTTTCTACTCACAGCTCCAGAAAGCAGAATGAAAAATTGCATTTCATAAACTCAATCTGCCCTGTTATTGCTTTATGGCGTGTGCACTAAATCGTCTATTATGTGGATCTTAAGGTGGCACATAAATTCCATATATTACAGCGTGTTATTTTAGATTAGGGCGACTGCAATAACGCATCCTCAGGGCTGTCGGAGACAACACGTTTCTCATTTCCCATCTTTTATCAACATGTGGCTCTATGAGAAAGACACGCAAGATTTAATTCTCCTGAATGGAGACACAGGCCCAATATTATCTGTTCACATTATGTAAAACATGTCTAAGTGATCGACATGGGAAAGATATGATTATGTTCAGAACGTTTCTAGGTCCCGATTCAACAGGAAAATAAAAAGCTGGAGCATAAAAGCGGTCAGAGCACAGTCTGCACTTTTTCTTATGTAATATCTTTCGTGATTGGCCAGATCTGCATTCTACGCCCCTTTCTTTGTTCTTTCAGCGTGGGCATAGTGTTTCTTCTCTTCCCCACAGTCGTCTCATTGTTGGGTCTTGGGTGGAGTTGTTCGGAGGGGGGGGTTTAGGAATGGAGGGGGGGGTTTAGGAATTGATGGGGGTTCCAGCTCTTTAAACTAGATTAAGCTGTACTGACGACATTCTCTGAAGACTCTGTAAACATGGGAGAATTGTAACGGCCGCAAAAACACAGTCACAGAGACTTAAAACATAAATAAAAGGAGTAGAGTACGGATTTGGGGATTAGGGGACCAGTGAGCCGTGTGAGGGTTTGTTGATAAAAGCCGTCTGTGTGAAACAGAGAACTTCTACACACTCACTCAATGTTAATGTTTGTGTTGCAGGCCAAATGGTGTACAGGATCTGTGCTTTTCTGTTGTTATTTAGCGACTACCTTATGCTAAATGTGCCAGGAGTCTGTTTTAGCCAAGTGCCACATCTCATTGAGATCAAGTTTTCTGACATGGCCACTTGTACAGTACATTATGGTGTCGTGGACTGAAGCCTGAATAACTGGAGCAATATTTATTTGCGTCTGACCATGATAATTGATCGATTTAATGATCTGACCTGACATTATCGAGTATGTCCCTCACTTTACAAAAACACACACACCCCATTGAGTGCATGCATACATGACTACGTGATGTAGACTAGTTGATTAGACTAGCGCGCGTGCACATTTAGAGTGAACATTTTTACTGCGTTAGTCTATTAAAATACATTTAGAGTGCCCACAGATTCAAGATAAGGGGCAAAAATGCCCCTGTATGTCTTATATATTTATATATTTTAATATAGTTAACCAATATTTCACAAAGTGCGCCGTTTTTCTCCTAATATAAGCATGATTACAAATGTGACATTGATTTTATACAACGTAGACTACAGTTTAATAAACAAGTTTATATAAAGTGACTTACATTTTAGACATCAAATCGCCTGTTTTGCTCTATTCCGCCAACGAAAATGGTTACAAACAAAGTCTCGAGCACTGTTTTGCGCCTCTGAGCAACACACGACAGTGCATCTTTACTGAACGAATCAGCTTTTTGAACGAATAAGCTGAATCAATGATTTAATGACTCACTCATTAAGACTGTAAAATGCTTCGTTCCGGAGTGAATCAGCCGTTTGAATGAATCGGTTGAATCTCAATGACTCAATCATTAACAGTGACTTGCTGCCACATCCTGGCGAGTTTAATTTCACATTTAAAGTAGGCCTATCTTTTCATTTTTTAAATAATTTCAAATAACAGAATTTAATGTTTTATATTTTCAACATTTCAAAACATTATTTATGCATTTTTAACTGCTCTTCACTGATTAACTTCAATAAAGGTTGATCAAGTTAGGCTATAGAGTTATATATTAGATACAGTTTCTGTACCTGAAAATCCCGTTTAAACCTACATGAAAAACCTGAAAAGCATGTTTATTTCATTTATATGTTTGTTCTGTTGTATTTATTTGTGCTATTGCTCATAATTTGATTATGTGTTCCTATTTTATTACTTACTGTTTCGATTAGTTAATATAGTAGCTAGTAGTAGTAGTGTGTGTATGTATATATATATATATATATATATATATATATATATATATATATATATATATATATATAGTCATTATTACTAATTCTAGGTCTTGTGCCAACTGGCTCCCTCAGCCCTTGCAGAGTCACAGTTCTTCAAGTCCACTATTTGGTATTAAATCCTGATTCTGGAGTGGCTATTCGGATCACAATCTCAACCTGGGCTTCATTCTCCTCTCCGAATGTGACGAGATAGAGCACAACACCATTCCCTGTCAATAGCACTCGCCAGAAATAACTTTATGAATAATGCAACACAGGGTCTGCTCTCTCCTAGCGCAAAGGCACCCAAGAGAGAAGGGGCTTTGACTCTTCTCTTTCCCACTGGGGTGCACATACATATACACACACATACTATACTAGACATACCTTTGGGACAAAAAGCAGCAACAAAAGGCAGAAGACACGCAGAACCATGAGTCTACACCACCACCACATGTAGTTCTCTCTACATGCCCACAAGCACGCGCTCTTCAATTATTCCACAGACAGCTGTGAAATCATCATGAGCCGCTCCGCCCCTGACGTCTCCTCGCAGAGCAGCTACACAAGGAACTGCTCTCTCTCCGTCTTCCTAACTAATTCTGAAAGGTAAAAGAAGAGATAAGACGGGCAGGGAGCACATCAGGGTTCCGCCATCAAACCCCATGTGTTCTTCACCCGCTGATGGGAAATAAAGCAAGCAGGCTTTCTGGCAGACGGATCTTCTAATTTTACAGAATTCAATTAGGTGGGATAGACAGATATGGGGTCGGACTTAAAGACGTGATCCAGGGGCTCGACTCATTCTAAAGGGTATTCGTAACAAGTGGAGGGTGGTACGTCTTTCAGCAAAGAGAATTAAGGAAGGATACATGCTCAGTCCCTGAATTCATCCACTCTTGAGAGATGATTGTTGAAATCTGTCATCTTTCTTTCTCGCAGTCTCTCACTGTCGACAGATCTGCAATTAAAGCTTTGGAACAAGAGACTCCATCAGCAAAGGCTTTACAATTTAAGCTAGAAACGGCTAAGTCCTTACAGACAGAGACACAAAAGTCTGGCATTCAGAAGTTCAGAACAAATGTCAATCAACAATTCTAGCATGTCTTTATGTTGCTTATGGTGCGTTCATGTGGGAAAGATCATATTTATTTAGTTGAATGAACATGAACATCACCAAAAAGTCATAAATATGAGTGGGAAAGCTTCTGAGAATAAATGGCAGTATGAAATTCATGCAGTGGGAAATTTGTTGAAAAGAAAGAAATTGCTATTTATCTTCTTTTACAAAAATCAACCATGGTTTTACTACAAATAAAACAAAAACAAAACATGGTTAATATATATAATTTTTTTTTTTTTTTTTAATTAACTATGGTTTTGCTACACTAACTAGAGTTTAACCATGGCATTTGTAGTAAAACTGTGGTTATACAAGTGGTAATCAATCCAAAAAGAGATGGTTACTACACTTTTACTATATTAAAACCATGGTTAATTTTTTCATAGGGGTAATATTATATATGTAAAATAAATGATCATATTGTACAATTAGAATTATATATTATGATTCAAATACATTACGATCCAGTTTGCAGCACCTTCAAACTGTAAATTGAGTAACAACAAAAAAAAGTAGCACACCAGAGTAAAAAAACCTGCTGTATTATTTGTCAAAAAGATGCATCATCTTGCTCGCACCAAAGTAATTTGAAAGCACCTGATATGATTATTATGACTTCCCAACTTGTAAATACAATCTTCAATGCACCATCATTTGACTGTACACTTTGCAACCTAGCATAGCACAGCATAGACTACATTAGCTTATCACGCTAAAGTAGTTCAACTGCAGTCAAGTTAATTTCAAAATACTTTTGTAGTTATTTTTTGTCATGCTACACTCTTACTTGCTAAAACATAGATTACACAGGAACACCTATAGTAGACTGATTTGAAAATAGCTGAGCTGCAGCTACTTAGAAATGAAGATGAGTTAGCAGTGTCGCTAATTTTCAGTTGGTTACTCTCCAACACTGGAATAGGCCTATACTTTTATTGATGCTAATTACTTGCAATACGTGTGGTAAAAATATATATATATCATTAAACTGTAAACATTACTTTAGGAAAACAACTTTTAATTTGATGTTTATGCTAGCAAAATGTACTACAGTTACTAGCATACATTTTTCCAAACAAGTTAAAAAATCCACCACACAGCCAATTCAGACGATTTCATCAGTCATGTCAATCACAGTGCAATTTTCTACACAACGCTGAAACAATTACTAACCTTAACCTCAGTGAAGTGATAGTCGGTTGATAGCATTACTGTTTGTTGCAATTACCGCGTGATTGATTTGACCAATTAAATCGTCAGCTGGGTGGGATTTGACTTAACTAGTTTGGGAAGCATAAAAAAAAATAAAAAATTCACACACAGTTACTGCTGTAACTCGCATAAACAACAGCTTCAAAAAATGCTTTCCGACAGCATTTCGGCATTTGAACATTTCCCAGCCTGGTTAGATGGCAAAGATCTGACCACATCAAAAGCAATTTCCAAGCAACAGCAAATGTCTAAATGGTTTTACATTCCCGCAGGAAATGCAGGAAGCTCTGATATACCACCGCACAGAATGTGTCATACACATCCGCACTGCCTGAAGATAAACCAAACCTATTTCCATTGTTATTAGTCTTCTTATTACTCCTTGCCAATATTGGCAAATCAAATTTAACACTCCCCATAATTGCTCAGACCTACCAGGGTATTAAATGTTCAGTCTTTTTAAATGTTCTATTACGTTTTATTCTTTGGGCTTGAAATATTTAAAAAGTCACTTAAATCAAATTCCAATTACCAATCTAAAACATCCCATTGGGTGACATGGTTGTAATTATTTAGGGAAAAGTAACGGTGGTGAGCTCTCCAAGTTTCCAAAGCAATTATGAATTAATTAAAACAAGATATCCTCATAAATTAGTGATGAATGTACGTGAACTACATCTCCTTTGTTGATGTTCTTTGCTCATATCAATTTTCAAGCTTTAATTATAGCAAATTACGGTCATATAATTGCACGTTTTTATTTAAAAGCATGACCTGCCGAGGCCATTTGTGCTCGACAGATAAAAAATACACTAGAGGTTTTAAAATGAGCCACCCTGCAATCCATGCTAACAATATAAAGACCTGAATAGAAAGGAATTACATGTAAAGCAGTCTCCTTATTCTCTCTCTCTCTTTTCGTAGGTGTCTTAGCTTGATGACAGGAAAGTATCTGATGTGCTGGAAAGAATACAAAGCAAGGTAATAAAACACTAGCATGAGAAGGAAAAGAAAGAAGAAGAATAAAATCAATGAACCTTACGAAAATGCTACAAACACAAATTTCAATCTGAAGCATGAGCAAACCCAAAATTTCTTTCCCAATCTATTACTCGGTAGCACCCAAATGAAACCGTATATATCTATCATGACAACTCTCAGAATAGTTTTAGCGTGTTGGAGGTGGAGGGTTTCAGAGGAAATTGGCTTTAGGGGTCTGGATTTTAATAAAATATGGTGGAATTTGTATTAAGACCATTTTCAAGTGATCATCTCCGATTTATTTAAAAATATAAATATGTACAAGATGTGGCACATGATTTATCCCATGTCTCAAGTTTAAACTTCACATTTACCTTTCTTGAAAAGTTCAAACGGGTTAAATATCCATCCTCAGTGCGGACATGCGTTTAGGTTGAGCATGGATAATTCTGTTAAATGTCAGACTGACATGCGCCAGGCAGCGAAGGAACTCCTTGTTCCCTCTGTGGGTTGATGTTACTGTTTTACAACGTTTGCTGGATTTTGATACCAACACCGTGGGCCGGTGGATGGAGGATGAAGGGAGTTTGACGGGGGTGGAGAGCTATTTATGAATGCGCAGGACATGCATCGGCTGTGCGCTCATTAAAACTCCTCTCACGGTGGAGGAGGAATACGGCCCACACCCTCTGCGAGGCTTTCCTCCTCTGCAGTCTAGGCCAGAATTCACAAACCAAACACGACTGGGAGCACCGATCCAGGATCAGGCTGTCCCTTATTGTGCGTATAAGCAAATAAAACCATTCCAAAGCGGTCAAGCTACTGATATGAACTAGAGCTGTACGATTCTGGTTAAAATGAGAATCACATTTTTTTAGTTTCAAACTGAGATCACAATTCTGAACAGACAACCAAACAAAATAAGTATTCACTAGAGCAGGGTTCACCAATCTCGGTCCTGGAGGGCCGCTGTCCCTGCAGAGTTTAGCTCCAACCAGCTCCAACACACCTGTTTGAAAGTTTCTAGTATGCCTAGTGAGACCTTGATTAGCTGGTTCAGGTGTGTTTAATTGGGGTTGGAGCTAAACTCTGCAGGACAGCGGCCCTCCAGGACTGAGATTGGTGAACCCTGCACTAGAGGTTCTGAAAAAAATGTTAATCGCTAACCTAGAAATCTAGACGCACCCTAGCGGCAGCTAAATGTATTTTGCAGCCAGGGTAGTCTAGCAACTCTCCATTGACTTTCGGAGCTGCAAAAACCTAAATTGGGTCAGGCCAATCACGTCGTGTATAGAGTAGGCGGGGCGGGCTTAACATAATGACGACAGAGTTGCGACGGTTCCCTGCTACTTGAAAACAAAGAATGGCGGCTGCTGGAGAACAGTCTTTCGAATCGGCTTTGGCCGCGACTCTGGAGGACTTGGAGTTAAGCTTTTCTTTGAGAAAAGAGCAAAGAACGGCACTTAAGTCATTCTTTAAAAAAGGAAGATGTGTTCGTAGTTTTGTCGGCCAGATATGGCAAAAGTTGAATCTATCAACTAGCTCCGCTGTTGGGAAAACGCTTTGATTGGTTGAAGCGTTGTCCTATTGCGTGCAGAGGGAATCTGAAAGACAGCCGTTTATCCCGCCCCTCGGATTGAGCCGTGTCTATGGTGAGTTGCCAGACCTAACATCTTGATGTAGGTCTGGCTTGCCAGGCTAGTTAATCGCTGCAGTCTATTTCAAATGTTCAGCTAATCTGAATGAATTACTTTAAAATCGGTATGAATGAATGATTCAGTGATTCAATACTTCCGAGAATCCGCGTTTTTGAACAAATCTCAATGAATGATTCAATGACATACATTTTTTAAGTCACTTGTCGCCACCTGGTGGCGTAACAATGTAATCTGTACAATCGTTATTTGAAGCGTCATGTTACTTTCAAAAGGTGATTTACTCTATTTTGATCGCTACTGTTTACGTCCGGACTATAAACTTTTATCTCAGTACTTCTGTGATAATGTGAACATTCGTAACACAGAAATAACGAAATTGTGTGGTTGAAAAGCTGTTGCATACCTATACCGAACATGACAACTGCTCTCTCTGGCTCAACCCAGATTTGAATGTCCGTCAAAGGTTTAACAGACACAAGCGAATCATTGTCATTTAGGAATGAGATTGTGTGGGGTGTTTGAATCGAGATCGCAATCTTTTAACGATTATTTGAGCAGCTCTGAAATGAACTGTGATTTCACATAGATACCTACTCCAAATCTTTGGTCAATCATGTTGAGAAAAGGCAGTGAAGAAAGCCTCTGAAAGACAGATGGAAAACACAGATTTGCCATTAAAAACAGGTGCAGGAATGTTTCAATCTTTTTCAGTTATAGGAAATTAAAAAATCTTCAGCGGCAGCTGGGTAATTAGGCCTGTAGATCTTGGATCTTGGCCACTCTCCACTGCTCGCCACAAACTGATTCTCATAAATGAGATCGCCAGGTCAGAGCACCTGTTAGACAGATTGAAAACTTTTCGTTATCAAAGAAAACAGCTTGGCAACATCTTTTCAACAGCAGGATGCCGGCTCAGGCCTCTAACATGTGGTCAGGAAAATGACCACTTGAATCTGAAATGATGATAACCGCCATGACTACGAATCTACAGTCTTTTTCTTCTTTTCTACACAGCAGGCATAAATACTTATTTTCTACACAATTATGTGACATTAGCCAATTAATTAGGAGTGTTTGCTAACAAGCTGTACTATTATGCACACTTTGGGTTATTATTACACTTCAAATCATCTGACTTGTTGGAGATGTTGGGTGTTAATTTTTGTTTGTTTTTCAAAGTGATCTGAATCTCAGTATTTCACTTTGTAGATCATAAAAAGGGAAGGGGGGAAAACTTAAAACAGACTTAATGTGCGGTCATATTACTGAAATTTTGATTCCTATTGAAATGACTGGATTTCACCAGAGGAAATTTGCCAAATATGACACCTGAGACTTATATTACATTGTGTAAAAATGGGCATAATAGGTCCCCTTTAAATTATATGCGAAAGAAACCTCCACATTATCATTTTTACAATCCCCTTCAAGTTTAAGATTTATCACTCTTTGGTTGGGTTACTTCACATCTAAAAACAAGCCTGATGCAAGCTTGGCGGAAGAGGCAGTCCATTTATCCCATCGACTTGGATCCAAAACAAGTTTTCAAGACACCATCACAATGACCTTATAGACTACATGCAGTTGAGGAGTAACATTTCATTACACAGAGAAATGCCCGAGATAGGAGGCAAAATCCCACTTAGCCTTTCATCACAGAAAAGCTCCCCTGGAATCCTAAACAGCCCCCCCCCCCCCCCCCCCCAAAAAAAAAAACAATGTGCTCTCAAGGCAACAGAGATACGCAGCTAAACCCAACCTGCATCCGCCTGGCGCAGGTGCCCTCTAAGACGCTCAATCCTATTCTTGACGCCCACTCTTGTTTTCCAATCGCTGCGGCTCCCTGTGAATAGCAATGAGTTATCAGAGAGAACTAGGACCCTCTGGCACCATGGAAGCCCTTAGCCTTATAAGGCTCTAGCCGCTATAGCCTCTTTAGCTTTACAACGTCAGTCAAAGTTAAAATGTGTTGAGTCTGCCTGCACGGGCTTACCTGCTATAAACTCTACAGGTGTAAAGCTTAGTAGAGAGATTTAAAACATGGTGGGGGAAGTGCTGAGGATCTTCAGATACGTTTAAAGGGGTGGTTGATTATGATTTCACTTTTTTAACTTTAGTTAGTGTGTAATGTTGCTGTTTGAGCATAAACAACATCTGCAAAGTTACAACGCTCAAAAGTTCAAAGCTAAGGGAGATATTTACTTGACAGAAATTGCTTTTTAAGGTCTACAACAAACGGCTGGTAGGGACTACACAACATTCCTCCCGGGTTAGTGACATCACTAACCCTAAAATTGACATAAACCCCACCCATGGAAACATGATTTATAGATTATCATGACAGAATATGCTAATCAATGACTAGAAGATAGTTAACTCCACATCAGCAACATAAATTCATCACCTAACCATTCAGAAATGTCCTGTTGGTTTCTACATGTTGTCACTTCTTCTTAAATCTTTCCATCATTGTCCGACTCCGGTTTGAACATAAAAGGCAAAAAGTTTTTGAAATTTTCAGTGTGTGTCTGTGTGAGGTAAATCGGAGCTGCTAACACACACACACACACAAGCTCTTGAAGCTCCGCTCTCTGTGCCGGGAGCAGCAGCTCATTTGCATTTAAAGGGACACGCACAAAAACGGCGCGTTTTTGCTCACCCTCAAAAAGTGACAATTTTAACATGCTATAAAAAATATCTATTTTGAGCTAAAACTTCACATACACACCCTGAGGACATCAGAGACTTATTTTACATCTTGTGAAAAGGGCATTATAGGACTGCTTTAATGACACTGGCGAATCAGTGCAGCTATATGATGTTAAAAAGCGGGGGAAAAAAGTCGAAAAAAGTCTCTTATCAAAAATATAGTAAAAAGAAACAAAATAGTAGACTCAAGTATCCAGACCTTTAATAACCAGCACCTTAAAATAGCCAATAAACGACCACTTAGGGTGCTTTCACACTTGGTTTGATTGCCTAGTCTGAACCAGAGTTGCTCAGGGTTCTGATGGCAGCTTTCACACTTATTCAAATGAACCGCACTAACAGAGCAATCACACTAGAGATTGTTAAAGCCAATCCGAGTTTTTAATACATCTTCTATCTTTCAAAGAATCAATAACCTTGAAAACTTAAAAGTTCTTACTATATAAACAGGGTACCTTGTGTTACACAACTTGTAGTGCAAGAGGACTGATTACATAAACAAGAATAAATAAATGTGTGCTCTTACTCCTGGATGTTGTGCATTAGCCAGCCAATCAGATTAGAGTTAACCAGACTGAGAAGGCTGTGGGCGTGCAGTCAGAGACTAATTCTGTCTTTCAATGCGGTCAAGTGCTATCTGATGAGATCTCATCAACGGAAATGCATGCTACTATCAGGTGTAAAGGGTCTGGTATTCTTTCTTTCAAAATGAAAAAGAAAATATCTAGTATGAAAGTCCTTTGTAAAGGCAGGCAAGCATGAAATCTGCAGGGTATGCGGTTAAAGATGCCGCTACTGCCTACCTGTGGACGCCTCTCATCTGCTCTCTGCCAGCTATAGCAGGGAAATAAACTGCTGTGGATCATCCACACTGTTCTACAGTCTATCAGGCGCTTCATTAGCCATGCAATGAATAAAAGATCAGCGGCAAGGAGGAGGGATAAAAAAAAATAATGAAGGCGAGGATGGGAGAGCGAGAGGAATAAGAGAAAATGAAAACGAAGGAAATCTAAAACAGCAGCGGACGAAATTACCTCCAATATGTCCATTATTGAAGCCCAAAGCTCCCTCCTTTGTATTTCCCGCTATCTATAGTGGTGAATATGTTTGAGTGGAATGTCAGTGTCGCTGTCATTCCATTACTTTCAGCACAATCAATAATTTTTTATTAAATTAGGGGGGAAAAAAATTGTGTATCATTAACTTTCATCATCGACCGTGGCTAAAAATTGCCTCACTGGCACACAAAAAGAGCTGCAAAAATGGTCCATTTACAATTTTCCTAATCATAAAGAGATGGAACTTTCTTTTTCTGTCTTCTAAAGAGGCAAGGAGGTAAAAGGCTTTATCATGTGCTGAAAGGAGAGAGTGATCAATATTTTATCGTAGTCTACGGTCACTACGAAACCTCTCTGGATGTCAGGACGATGGCATTAAGACGGAAAAGTTCCATCATATTAAACCAGCCTCTCGCAAATAAATAAAATAAAATAAAATAAAATAAAATAAAATAAAATAAAATAAAATAAAATAAAATAAAATAAAATAAAATAAAATAAAATAAAATAAAATAAAATAAAATAAAATAAAATAAAATAAAATAAAATAAAATAAAATAAAATAAAATAAAATAAAATAAAAAAGCTTCATGGCCTGATTACCCAAAATATCTACAAACCTACATTTAGCAACAGCCATGTGACCTTGAGATCTACTGTCATTTTTGGAGTGCACTCAGCTAAATTTAGGGAGCGATTACCCATCAAACACGCAAACATTAGTGTTCACAGTGTGGGGTCTGAAAAAGCGTTGTGTAACTTATTTGTAGAAGCAGCAGGAGTTGGGGTGGCATGTACATATTTTTGCACCACACTGTTTCGACGCAACAGCGGCAATCATTTTGCCTCAACTTCCTACTGTTATTTAGTGTCCCATATAGCCAGAAGCTAGAACTACATTCTTGTGAATTGCACTGATAAACTTGCTCATGTCTCATCATGACTTTGTTTAATACAGTAACAAGAGAAAAATATATGACACTGTACATTTAGTGCCTGAGATGTAGCGCATGTTATTAAGGTGATTTGTGATAATTATTATTATAATTATTAGAATAAAGAAATAAAAAATATTATTGTTATCTTTATTTATTTATTTATACTACTGCTATTACTACTATATTATTATTACTACTACTACTACTACTACTACTACTACTAATAATATTAATAATAATAATAATAATAATAACAATAGTAATAATAATAATAATAACAATAATAACTATCATAATAATAACAATTTTGTTTTGTTTTTTTGTTTTTTTGTTTTTTTGTTATTTTGTTTATTTATTTAAGTGCTTCTCCATTTCAAATACGGTAACACTTTATTTTACAGTGTCCTTGTTACATGTTACATGTACTTATCGTAGCAATAACAGTAAATTATGCATAATTACATGCAATTAACTCTCAACCAAAACCTAATCCTACCCTAACCCTATAGTAAGTACATGTAGTTAATTATAATTACTCAGTACTTAATTATATAAACACACTGTAACAATGACACCTTAAAATAAAGTGTAACCTCAAATACAAATATAACTAAACTACCTGAAAACCCTTAATTTCAGAAAACCAAAAAGATTTAATACAGGTCCACTGGTGTCACCATATGCTGGTCCATTCACCAGATCTCCCACTTTGGATGACTTCCATCAACCCCACATAACAAAAACTGGTCATTTCAATTTTACGGAATGAATCTCCGATCGATATCACATGGTAAACGCTGCCCCATTACAAATGGCACGCTGTAATTATTTATGACTGAAGGCAGCCACCCAATACAACATGTAAAATGGAAAAAAGCAAACAAACCCGTTATTGGGGCAGTCTCCCGATAACATAGCATATGTCACACATTCATATCTGCATCCACACCATGAGGGTCTTTGAGGTTAGGCCGTTCTCTATTGATCTTTCTGCCATTATGGTTATCATAAAGAGGGCCTCCAGACACATTATGAACATCAGGGGTCACACAAATGGACACTTCCCATTACTTTATTAGGGACATAGCGGGTCAGTCCACACAGCGCTTCCCGAGATCCATCATGTGCTCATTCAAAATCCATAATTTGCACATTAGCAAGAGCTTTGCATACTTTCAGCTGTTTTCGTGAGTTATTAAAAGGGTGTTGTGTCTAAAATATTATTGAAAATAATAATGTACATGACATGCTCATTCATGCGTGTGCTTATGTCACCAATATCATTGCGTAATGATAAACAAAAAGCTTTTTAAGCTCTGAAGGTCAAAGAATAGGTCATAAAAAGGGCGTTTAATAATAATGCATGCTACACTGGCAGAGTTTTCTAGATTAAGAATGTCAAACACGACCATTTCTGAACAGACAGGCTGCAGTTTTCTTTTGATCAGACACCCAAGGCTCTCAAAATTGTCAAATTGCACCTGTGCTTTGTGTAAATAAATAGACAGTAAATGAAAGGGAGACTTTGTTTCAACTTCACAAGGCCCATAACTAGCAAACAAGAGTGAACGGGTTTTTTTGTTTTTATCACTGAAAAGGCCTTTAAGCTAATAAGACTGTCTTCCAAATAGTTTTCAAACAGCAGTAGTTTTGTTATGCATGAGGTCAGTTTGATTTTCTTGCAAAGGAGACAGAGCTAACAATTACTAAACCTAAAGCAATAGAAGAGAAGAGGCAATGCTGATGCTATTGGATTTTATACGCCTCTTCGAAGATGTCTAGCTTCTAGTTGTTAAATCATGTAAAATGAGCTTCAGGTAATTAGGATAAAAGAAATAGGATAGCGGATTTCCAAATCAATGGGTGCTTGTCGTTTAACCATCCCTCGCCCTTTTTTTAATATCCGTTTTGTTAAGAATGACTGTAAATCATGTATGCTTGGGGGCTCAGAAAGTCCAATGTTGTATATGTGCCACAAATTATTAACAATAATAATAATAATAATAATAATAATAATAATAATAATAATAATAAACTTTTATAAATAAAATTAAAATTAAACTAACAATTGAAATGGAAATGAATCTAGAATAGTCCTTTAAATTGAAGATATTCACCCTTTTATAAATAAATAAATGTTGAAATTAACCTACAATTTGAATTGTAAATTATTTTTATGTTCCTCTGACCAAATACAAATCCAGTGGATGGAAATTAAAGATTTTATTATTAACCCTTAAAGATATTAGTATTAACCCTTAAAGACATAATTATTAATCCCTTTGACAGACAGACAGATAGATAGACAGATAGATAGACAGATAGATAGACAGATAGATAGACAGATAGATAGATAGATAGATAGGATAGATAGATAGATAGATAGATAGATAGATAGATAGATAGATAGATAGATAGATAGATAGATAGATAGATAGATAGATAGATAGATAGATAGATAGATAGATAGATAGATAGATAGATAGATTAATTCCTTTGGCCTCAAAGAAATTGTTAACCCTTCTATAAAGGTATTTTTTTAATTAAATAAAAAAGAAAAGAAAAGAAAAGAAAAGAAAAGAAAAGAAAAGAAAAGAAAAGAAAAGAAAAGAGAACAGTAGAAATTGAATCTATAAAAATTACGTTAAATTCTGAGACCCTGTGTAGACCACATCTGTTTGGAAAGGGTTGACGCTTGCTTACTCTGACATGTTCATGTGACGTCGACAAACCCAATGAATATTCCATGCATTTCACAAAGCCCACAGTAAGCATTTCCATAGCATCCCTATCTCCATGACCTGTCCCACACGGATACTACAACCAGGGCACGAGACAAAAAAAAAAAAAAAAAAGGCTGATGCGAATTAGATTCCATTGCATTTCCTTAGATACGCCACTCTGATAATAACCCTCCTCACCTCTCTCAGCCTCTCCTAGCACAACATATGCCATGGATGATTTCACAGCTTCCAACATGGTCTCCAGCAGCCACTGCCAGACAGACTGTGCTGAAATGAGCTGGCCTTGCACATAACCACACCTGCCAGAACAAAAGGCGTCTTAGGAGTCACAGATCGTGAAGTACAAGAAACCAAAAAACTGAGTATTGATGATCCACAAATGCTTAGTCAACGTTTTGCCAAGTGAAAAGGCAACAAACTTTCCCTTCTCGGTTCCTGCTCAAGGAAGAAAGTTAAGGAGTGTCACATAACCTCTCATCACATGTGGAGTGTAATTATGAATCCATTTGTGCCCTGAAGCTATTGTTTGATTACCTGAAAGCATCAATCAAGCAGGCAGGCGAGAGAAGTAAAACGAAGAGAAAAAACGCATCCTTCTTACGCACAGCGACGAGCTCAACACATCAGTATACAGTAGACAGCGTTTGAATTTCCATTAAAATGTTCTTCAATGATCAACCTATTTTTCAGACCTTTTCCATCTATCAGCAGGTACGTGACATTGCTGATGGCTTTTATGGGTGCCGATTTGCAATGGGCACTTTACACCAGAAATCGTTTTCAAAGTAATCTTTGCAAAGTACCGCCATTTAGATTTCGGGGAGTCATTTTCACAATCTGAGACTGTTGCTAATCCACTCTTTTTTAATCACACATGAAATTAGGCTCTCAGATGCCGGTCTATAGACACAGAAACCCTTGGGATGGCTAAATGGAGACTGAATGGTCAATCAACAATAACGACTGTGCTGTTGCGTCTTGTTTTCTAGTGCTAGATAAATTCCCCCGTTCCATTACCAACACTGCACTCAGAATTATTAATAAATCTCAGCTTTTGAGGTGTAAAAATCATCAGTTTTTTAAAAGGATATTATGCCTTTTTACATTTTCAACTTTATTTAGTGTGTAATGTTGCTGTTTGAGCATGAAAAACATCTGCAAAGTTACAAAGCCACTCCAAAGGGAGTTATTCTCTATATCAGCACTGTTTCGGAACTCCCTGAAACGGCTTGATTGTAGTCTTGAGTTTTCTTCCAGGAATGTTCAAATCACAATATTCCTCATTTGAATAATTCCCACCAAAGGCACATGCAAAAAAGGGGCGGGGTCTGGCTGAGTTGCGGTACCGTTTTGGTAAGGGGTGTGACATTTCTGAAACGCGCTCAAATCGGTTGACCAATCATGGCACACTTGTCCATCCGACCAATCAGAGCACACTAAGCTTTTCAGAAGGAGGGGCTTCATAGAGGAACTAATCAAGGGTGCGTTTCCCGTACAACGACGTAACTCGCTGCTTAACTACCATAGTACGATGCATCGTTGAAGAAAACAACTAGCTAGTCACGACTGTTTCCCGAAACCCTATTATCGCAAATTGGTTGTTCAACCACGTTGGTTTATGATGTCACGCAGGTGGTGGTGTAATAACTACTTTTAATGAATCTGTCTGAGATCGAATTAATATTAGACGTTTTGCTATAAATTACGGACATGGCATCAAAGGACTATTTCTCAGTTTTCGCAGTTATTTTGCTTTATTTCCAGAATCAATCTAGGCTCGTTCATACGTACTAGAGCACGTTCACACATGCACACTCTTCAAAAACGATGCTTTAAATCTCTTGACAAACTAAAAGACGTAAAAGACATTTGTATGTATTCTAAATAAAAGATACAGATTGCACTGAATGTCAGCTTAATTTGCTCAAGATAAGGATTTATTGAATCCACGTCATGAAAACAAGGTGGAGAGCTGTTGTTCCAACCACACAACTTTGCGATGCTGTTCGCGAATGTTTGTTAGAACGATGGTTTCGGATAACGACGAAACTTGCGATCGTAACTGGCTAATGATGCTTTTGGGAAACGCACCCCAGAGCGTTACTGACAGACTGGAAAGAGAGGTGATGCAACCATGTAAAATATGTGAAAAACAATGTGTTTTTTGAACATTCACGAAAAAAAAAAAACCTATTCTAGTAGACCTCAAAAACAAAATCAATAATTTGTAAAAGCGCATAATAGGTTGCTTTGTTATTGTCTTCATAAGCATTTTTTGCTGTAGCAAAATAGTTAAAATAAGAGGGATCTGGTATGTTGTTCATATTCTGGCCATGCATTATGACATTCCATTAGCAAAATAAAAGAATAGTGCTGCTAATACAGAAATACCATTATTGAGAGTACCAAAAAAAAGACAATTAGTGTAATGGATAGGCTTGATGCAAACAAATGATCAACACTAAAGGGTCCTCGATTACTCTGATGCACAACAAAACAGAAGACTACAGCAAAGCTGGGGGGGAAAGGACAAAACTGTAAAAGCCGCGAGCACATGCGAGCATGACAATCTCTACTTTAGGTTATTCTCTCTCAGAACTCAAAAACACACTCAAAAATGTGCAAAACTGCAAAAATGGATGGACCTCAACTAGCTGTGATGCCAACAAATACTAATCCACATTAGTTATATATACAGTGGCCCCCAAAACGTATATAATATACATGTAACACAATGATTTTCATGCCTGTTTAAGTGTGGTTTAGGTTTCCAAACACTTTTTTGGGGCCACTGTAAAAAATCTAAAAAGTAGTAATATTCTAAACACTAGATGCTTAATAATAATATTAAGCTGCTAAATGAAAAAGCACCTGTATTAAAGCTACACTACCACAACAAAACCAAATTAACTTCTGTTTAAGCTGTAGTCCCTGTATGCAGGAAAAATTTATTGTTTGCATATAATTAAATCAGTTTTCTGCATTGCACAAATCATGGTGGTCATACTATATAAGCACTTTTCAATAACTAGAAGATGCCGGGGATAGTTGTCACACTTTTTAGTCTAGTGAATATTTCCTAAAAAGTTAATTTCTGTATATATATACAAGTAAAAGTTTTGCTAAAATAGCTATTGACTTGTCAGAAATGAATATGTTTCTTCAACAACGATGTATTAAATCATTCAAAATTGACAGTAAAGACTTTTACATTATAACAAAGCTCTATCTCAAATAAACTATGATCCTTTGAACTTTTTATTCATTAAAGAATCCTGACAAAAGGTAATGGTTTCCACAAAAATATTAAGCAGCTGAATGATGAAAATACTGTTTTCAACATTGATAATAGGAAATATTTCCAATGAAATCAGTGTGATTTTCAAAAATCTGACACTGAAGCTTTGTCATCACAGGAATAAATTACATTTTATGTATTTTTGACCAAATAAATGCAAATAAACAAATCCATCCCCCAATATCACACTACTGTATATGGGGTAAGTTGTCACAATGGAAACCTGCATTTAAATAGCCTACAGTATAACGGGCAGTTGAACTGCTAAACATTTAAACAATTGTGAAGTACATGAAATGTACTAAATGCTAAATGCAATGCTTATATCAACTTCCCCATGTGACAACTTGCCCCGGGTCTCCTCTAAATGCCCTCGAACTTCAGAAAGGTTTCAGTTGGCCTTTCCTTATCTCTAATAGAAACATTGAAGCTAGTTGGCCTGAAGGAGAATCACCATAATTTGTAAATTGGTCAAGGTCGAGCGAATACAATAAAAGTGGGTTGATGACTCGTCAGGGAATGCCAAATAAAAATGTAGGCCTCTTTTTCAGGAAAGCTCTCAATCCTGCTCCTGAAGTACCCCATATCACATTTTGATTTATATCATAAATTCATTAGTAGAGGCTCCAAGACCAGAATTGGGTGTCAAATAAGAAAAACCTCCTAAATGTGCAGTGCAAGACAGCAAACTGAGTTACAGGAGCTGTCCAGCATCAGGGGGTGCTGAACTCTCTACAGCTGCTACACAAAATGAAATCTTTAAAGCAAACAACTAGTCAAAAGCAAACAAGCGAGAAAGGACATGCACACTTTCGAGACATGTTCCCTGATCGGTGCACGCTGGCTTTCCAGTTTAGATGTTGGAAAAGGTTACCACTATCCCCTCTAGTGGTCTTACAAAGTGACTGGAGACGGGGCTGTAAAAACGTCTCCATGAGAAACTGTTGAGCTCATACATCAGTTTGCACACACTATTATGCAGTTCGCCTGATAGAATGCGGTGGGAAAAAAGTGAATCCGTCACAAAGCGCTATAGGGTTGTCATGGCATCCCTTTGTAGGCAATTCCCAACAAAGAATCAATCATCAATCGGGTTTTTGTTCCACCAAAATGCACTCTTCTGTTCACAGTGCCGCACTAGCATTGAAATTATTTCAAAGGGAATACGATCGGTCTTGCTTTTTGTACATTTGCAGCCTTAAATTATTGCTATTGCATAATGAAAACATCATCCAGACTGGTGTCGTGTCCAGGAGAACCAGTGCTGAACCACAAGATGGCCCATACGAGAAAAACTTTGAGAGAGAGAGAGAACTGATGTCTAAATATGGCAAAACTAATAGCTTTTCAAATGCAAAATGTCATTATTTGGCATCCAAAGCCGGTAGAAGACAACAACGTTAATGTTTTCTTTGCTCCAGGCATTATTATTTATTTGCTCGGATCAGTTGAGGGCCATTACGCAGCTCTCTTATTTATCCAAAAACCATCAGAGACCAAAAAGACCATCATATAGCTATTACAGCATTAATGTTTCTGTCTTCTATTACTTATTCGACTTGCCATGCACTGAAACATCAGCCTACAAATGAATGCAAAAATGAGACGTGATTTTTAAATCTCAATGCACTTATTGATGCACGCTGGTATGTGACTTCAAACTCATGCAAACCTTTTTTCCTCCCTCTCTATCTCTAAATCTCTCTTTAATAGCACAATGCACCTTTCACGAAGCTCACGAATGTGACAAAATTCCTTTAGGGATTCCTGTCTTGAATACAAAGCAGCCTCAATAAAGACTCCTCTCTGTGAAGCCAAAAAAACAGATGCATTTAAGCTCAGATGTAGCAATTAATTGTCCCCAATGCACTTGGGAATTTTTAGCATGGACTGTATAGTTTGTGTAAATGGAGTAGCAAATATCCAACAGCTTTCTTTTCATTCCTGGTTTTAATATGGACATTCAATTCATGCATAATTAATCTTCTATATCCATTTAAGATCGTTTTAAGCTACTGCCCATCATCAAAACCCTTCTAATCATCCCACACACCAACACAACGCCTGGAGTGAGTGGGAGGCTGAGAGTTGATCTCAATGCACACATGGACTCAACATGTGATGGACACTTGTGCGCTTGACTTACATGGAGGAGATGTTCTCAAACAGGTCCGGAAGGCTGTTAGTGGTATTCCCATCGCTCACGGTGTCCTGTAGTGCCAAGAGGGGAAGGAAATTCCCTTGGTAAGACTTATTGCAAAAGATGTCAGTGGTAGAACAAGTGCAGGTCGGTGGGCAGTCCAGCATGGAGCTCATGTAATTTTGGAAGATGCTGAGGAGAAACAGAATCCTCCACCAGCAAACGCGAGGTGGGATGGATAATAAATCCATGTTTCCAGGTGTTTCCCTTAATGTTTTAGCTCCTTGAGGGGGGTTAGTGTTCAACGGCAACAGAATCGAAAGCGCTCCGGGTATCCGTACAGTGATGCGAGAGCGCGCGCGCGGGTGAGTGGATGAGAGTAAAGGTATGTTAGATCAATGAGATCGCAATAATGTCCCCAAGAAAAGAGGGGGAAAATACTCCGTCAATGTAGAAAGGGCTCAAAAATCAACGGTCCCAGTCTGTCCTCCTCTACGGGCTGCATGGCACAAGCTTTCCCGTCTCCACGGTGCTGTTTGTCGCGCAGTTCCAGGTTGTTGGAGCTCCGGCTTGAAGACTAAAGCGTCAGAGCAAAGTCGAGAGAGAGAGAGAGAGAGAGAGAGAGAGAGAGAGAGAGAGAGAGAGAGAGAGAGAGAGAGAGAGAGAGAGAGGTCCATGATCCGAGCATCAAGTCCCACCTACTGGGCAGATTAAAAACTGACGCACCTGCATAACAGCAAAAGCGATCAATTCGGCACTGGAAAATAACGCATTTTGCAACAGGCAAAACACAGTGTTTGCACATCGTGTACAAAGCAATAAATATAACCACTATTTGAAAAATACTGATGTCCAAGATTATAAAAACGGCCAAATTTTCGGAAAAACAAGTTCTTAACATAGCTAATCTACGCATTGATGAACATTTTATAGCCTATTTTCTACTGTACGAAATAAAAATATGTACCTTCTGACTGAAATCTGCTGTCGTGTAAAATAAGTAGGCATACTAAATACTTTCCTTGCACCGAATATACAAGCGTACACAACTTCAGGGTATATTTACTGTATATTAAACTATTTTACTGATTTTGTGATTGCCTTAAAAAAAAAAAAAAAAAAAAAAAAAAAGGTCAGAGTGTGTGATATTAAAATAAAATTGCAATTTCACCAAAATAAATAAATCTGTAACTCCTTACAATAAGTCTCCTTACTCTCCAAATAATATTATATTACACAACAGATTATTAGTTAATTAATTTACACTAAATGCATTGAGCTCTTGTCATGTATATTATTTTAGTAGAGACTGGGGGCAAATTCTAATCGGAAGTGAGCATCCCTATGCCCTATTCACTCCGAAGGGCAGACCAACACCATAAATTAAATAACTGCCTTGAAGTGACCATTGCATGTTCCCTTCGCTAACGGACCTGAAGGGCCCTTCATAAAAGGGATTCAGTTGTTCGCTTCGTTTGGAACGCTCCCAAATGGCATCCCCTTCCCAAAGTGCCCTTCAAGGGTGCAAAAAAGCCGCTTGAAATGTGCTGTGGGGCTAGTTGTCTTAAAAGGAAGTTGGCACAAGGACTAAATCTCAATAACACACACAGGTCTTGAGTCATAAGTCCAATTAATGTATTTCTGCTGTTTCAAGAACTATGTTCTAAACAAAGCATTTTATTGCCATCAAAAATACATTGTCATTTTTTTTTTCCACACACACACACACACACACACGCACACATACGCACACACACACACACGCCTATGTTTTAAAGTCTTGGCTACAAAAGTATACGGAAACCCATTCTGAGAAATACTGAAGTAAAAAGTGCCCCAGTCTCCAATACATTCATTTGCCTTTATGAACTATTGATCGGTTAAACTGTACATTTTTGCTAATCAAATTTAGTGTTAACAAAATATTTGTTTTGTGAGCAGCAACCAATGGTATAATATGGCATTTTATAAACACAAACTCCTTAAACTAAATGTGAAAAACAGCCCTTTGGGGTCACAATCATGAACTCTAGTTCTTCTGCTGGGGAATCAAGTTTTTACTCAACTGTAAGCTGATCTCTGATGCTCCTGCTCTTTGAACTCTGAGTGGTTCAGAGTCAAAGTGTCCTGCCCCACTAGAACCTCACACAATTAATGTACAACCAGCCATCTGCACATTCAATACTAAATCACCACCACTGCGGGGCTGACGTCTTCATGTACTGTTGCAGCAAGTTCTCCTGTTACTTAAGCAGAGAGTTTTGGAGTCCAGAAAACAAGAACTACGAAGACATCAGTTCCCTGTAGGCCACGCTAAGTATGTCAACGTTGTGTCTACACTCCTATCCACACCTGGGCATTTCTAAATCAGTACAGGTGTATTTGAAGACCTACCAAACAAGGAAAAACCAACATGCAAGAGACATCTCAAACATATGGTTCTTTAGGTTATATTGGACTTCATCCATCCTGAGATTAATGGTCTGCGGATAAAGCTACCAGGCAGGATGAAATAATTTGCGTTACACTGCTTGGAGATCAAATAAAATAAAATAAACAGTATACAGTTGTTCACCATGCTGATAGTAAACTCATATCTTACGAGTGCATGCATGAGTCCATAACAATTTATAGAATGGGAAAACTATTTATAGATATGTAAGCCCATTGATGTAGGTCAACATATAATGGTCTATCTGAGGGATAATAAATATAAACACAGACAGACGGACTAGTTTATTGTATGGCTACTTAACAATATATTTTTTTATTTGGTTGCCAGAACTTGTTACAGGTATTACGGGATGGCGTTGTGTGATATGTGATAACATGTCATTCAGTTATATAAATTTAATACACTATTTGTAACTGTTTGTTACTGATCATACCACATTTTATACAAAGAAAGCAAGGTCACACAAGGACTTTCATCAAAAGTGGCCCCACCAGCAACTGTTAAATGCTGAAATAAATCAGATAAACACACCACCAGTGCAATACAACAATAAAACAATGCAGTTGAGTTAACTAAATAAACACATCAATGCACATAACTAATATATTAATTTAAATAAACTGTAAACAAATTACATTGTTTAAGCAGGAACTTCTAAGAATGTCCATTGTACAATAAATTTCCCCATACATTATAAGACAAAAAATATAGACATAAATCTTAAAATTATAAAAATATATTTAAAAATTACACAGTATTACCGCATGGCACAAGACTATTTAAATATACAGCAAGCAATCTCATTGGCTGCAGGATCAGCAGAGGTCCTGCAGCCAATGAGATTGCTTGCTCAACATTTAACTTGCTCAACAGTCTGGTTGCTTGTCATTGTTAGTCCTGCAGTGTGCACTGAAGTCCCTCTGAACCCCTCCACCTCCCCCAGCTCCACCTGCCTAGATCCGCTACATGATTAATGTATGTCTATTTTTGCAGCATCATCCGCATATCTTACATCTTACATGCTCTCAGCAGCGTTTCTGAACTCTGTTGCAAGTTCATACTTCCTCTGTAGGCAGCAGCAGCATATCTAGTCTGCCAAGACCAAATACATTAACATTGTCATATTCAATAATGCTAAAACTATTCTGAGAGTTGTCATGATTGAAATTTAAATACATAGGGCTGCACGATTAATCGCAATTTACATGTAATTGCACTTAAAACATTTTGGCTTATCGCGATTTTGAAATCGCAAAGGCTGCGATGATTTTTGATGCGCAGCTTGTCATTGATGTACGGCTCTGTAAACGTATCTCCATCTGAAAGCACTGTGAGTTTTGAGTCGATTATAACGTGCATTTGAAAAAGCAACACGTGTCAAAAACCTTTCCAAACATGAGAAGCATTTATGAACCTCTTGTCCAACAAAACACTACATTTCATAACATGCTTTTACTCCAAACTCACTTAATAATGACAGTTGCATCCTTCTGTGAGATGATGTAGCTTCTTACACACAATAAGGCAGTTTTATATTTATTAGTCATGTTTAATCAAAGCGTTTCAATCTTCTGTTTATTCAGCTACACCAGAGCCCGTCTACGGAGAGCCTGGCCACTCCCTATTAAGTCCTATTGTACCGAATTTTGGTTGTAGTTCCACCAGAGTTCCACTGGGGGCGATCGCCCATGAGTGCAAAATGAATATGGGAGTCTATGGGGCTAGACGGCTAAATTTGTCTCTTTCACCCGATTGCCGTTGAGAAATCTCAGATTTGATTGTAGGTTTTGCAAGTTCAACACTGGTTATAGGTCGAAAGTTGAATGAACGAGTACTTATGTACTTTCGATTTCTTACAGGTTGAGTCGTTGTTGCCCATAACACGCTAGCATTCTGCTAATGAACGCTGATTGGTCAGTGAAGAACTGATTACGACCAGAGATACCGCTTGATGGCATCGTGGCATCCGAAGCGGGACCAGAATGTTAAGGCGGACTTTTTCGCCCAAACTTTTTTTTTTTGGTTGCTGGCACTTTTATCTGCCTATGGTTATGTATGTATGTCGGCGTGGTCTTTTAAAACAACAAAACAAAAACTCTTCTAGCATGTGTATTTACCTGTGTCGGCTTTGTTGTCGATGCCTCGCGAGAAAAGAAAGTGCAGAGCACGAAAGCACCAAAGTGACTGAAGGATTGCCGTAAAGCAGTATCTCTGGTCGTACAATGTGTATGACGTCATTGACACTTTAAAAGACCTTTTAAAGCAAATAAGTGACTCTAACATCCAGCAATCTAACACCCAGCAATGTGTAATTTCTTTGCATCTCCTTTCGAATACAACATTCAAATTACTAGACAAAAAATTATATCCTGAGAAAAGTGGATTTTGAGGGGTATAGCGCCATAGACCTCCATTCATTCTGCACTCGTCCTGTGAGCGCCCTCATATGGAACCAGAGTGGAACTGCAACCAGTTCAGAAGCCGGAAGTTTACTGAGAGTGGAAGTTCTCCCCTTATTAGACATTCTCTGGCTACAGCAATGATGCCCATAGGGATTTCCTGGAATGGCGCGTGTTATCGTTCTTTTGCGGGCGGGGCATATTTGGCGTGTCTTTGTGAGAGCGCCCTCTGGTGTTCAGATGGAGCGGCATTTACTACCGATCAGCCGCAATGCACTGACAAACTGCGCATAAAATAATCGCAGCCTTTGTCAAATCGTGTGACGTTTCATTGCGATTAATTGTGCAGTACACACACAATATTTTATAGAAAACTTATTTATAAAATCTTTGGTAAGGTAACATACTGTGTGTATATATATATATATATAGTAAAGTACCTTGCAGTCAAATTAAGTGGTTCACATTGTAGCAATTTTATAATCCTTTTTGGTAAAATATTTAAAACGTTTGTGCATTCTTTTCCTTATACAATTAGTAGCATAAACACACATCCTGCTTTAGTTTTAGTGTGAAAGCTGTTTTATCCGTTGAGAGCAATGTGGTCCATAACACAAGGGGGAAAAAAAACCCATCATTCCCTTCACAATCTCATTTCTACAGCTCTCTCTTCCTTTTTTTCTGTGACATATTAGACATTTCTGGGTCTCCATAAACATGACAAAAGGAACAAATTTCTCATTAAAATTATCGCATAATGAGTAATGATGACTGGCACCAGTATCTATTGTTTTTGAGAGTGTCATAATAAGGAAAACAAAACAAAACTTTTAGACAGGAAGTGTGTGCACTGCAGAGAACAGAGAAGGGAATGTGTAATGGTGAAAAGGATTTTATTTCTTCAACAAATTGAATCGATTTTGTTGATAGCTTAATTAAAATGTTGAATATTCCATTAGCATTAGTATTGACGGGACTTAATATAAAATATTGAAATGGTGTAGAGACTAAATTTTACTTTCAAACTGATTCACTCCAAAATTGTAGTGGAAGGGTCTAGCACGGGGTTTGTGTATTATATCAAAGTAACCTGTGAAAAAAAAAAAAAAAGAAAAAAAAAAATGTATATTCCTTATCCTAAGTTAAAGTAAAAAAATCTTAAGTTCAGATATGTTTCTCTATATAAAATTTAAATGAGTCAATAAATCATTAATCCTTCTACAAAAGTGTTTTTTGTCTTACCCTGATTCACCGTAGTACGGAGCCCAGCACATGATATGTGGGGAAAAATATGTAGGCTACTGTATATCATGGCCACAAACTAAAGGAATAGTTCACCCAAAAATGAAAATTATTTCCATCACTAAAGCCATCCTAGGTGTATATGACTAGGAACACAATACGAACACAATGCAATACGAAGCACAACCAAAACAATTTTCTTCTTTTTTTAACCACTACTTAAAAAGTTACACAGTGTACCCTTAAAATGAAAACAGAAAATTTACAAAAAAAATTAATTAAAACATACAAGAATAACATTGCAACATATGCATGCAATTACAGGCCACAAAGCAACACTATGTTTTATATGTAAATTATGGTCTCTATCCACCAAGGGATCCTTGGCCTGAAGTAGTGTTTTAATGTGCATGAATTACTCAAATATAGTTTAATGCATAAAAATAACACTATTACAAATGAAAATGATGCAATATGACCCATTTTAATGTAGTAGGCAACTAAGTCAAATGGATGAATAGTACTATGAAATAGTGCTTTAGCTACAAATACAGTAACCACAGCTAAAAGCAGGCACATCAGGCCTCACTTTGTTTCCCCCACAATTGCCAATGTGGTCACATGATAAATATTTGATGCTGAATCACTTAAGGTTCATCATCCACTAGCTTACCCTAATTTGGCCGCATTCTGGTAGATGAGCAAACATGTTAAAAGCCCTGGTTAAAACAGCAATGAAGCATACTGGATGCACGCTATCTTTTAATGCAGAAGCAATTCCCCTTCCTGTAGAAATAAACCATTTCTAATTTACAGAAACATGAAGGATATTCCCCTTAAGAGATTGGGACCCACAAAACCGATTTCAACCGGTTATTTTTAAACGTAAGGTTAGTGTGAAACTAAAGAAGTATAAGAGAAAAAGTCAAATTAGGTTACCAAAGCAGTTTGTTCTTATTTAAACTTTATTTATGTGGGCACTTTTTTGCTGTATAGGCTTCTTGAGTTGGCTTAATGGTTCTTTGGAGATTAAAAAGGTTCTTGATGTTACATTATAGATTCTTCAGATCAGCACGTTGGTTCAAATATCATTCATTAGCAGGGGAAAAGCCATCATTTATTCCTCAAAGCACCAGTACAAAGATGCAACTAAAATTGACTTGTGGATGTACATTATGTTTTTATTGTGCCAGATTAATGAGTCTTTTTCCACAATGATGATGATGATGATGATGATGATGATGATGATGATGATTCTACTATAGTACTACTAATAATTAAAAAAAACACTGTTGAAAAGTTTAGCATCATTTTTTTTTTTTTTTTTAAGAAATGAATACTTTTATTCAGCAAGGATGCATTACACTTTTACATTGTTCCGAAAGATTTATTTAAAATAAATGCTGTTCTTTTGAACATTCTATTCATCAAATAATAACGGGGGGAAAATCTATCACGATTTCCACAAAAATATTAAGCAGTTTGATATTGAACATAAGAAATTAGATTAATAATAAAACATTTTCATTATTTCTGAAGGATGTGACACTGAAGACTGGAGTAATGGCTGCCAAAAATTCAGCTTTGTATCACAGGTATAAAATACATTTTATACTATATTAAAACAGAAAATAGTTATTTTAAATAGTAAAAATATTTCTGTATTTTTGAGCAAAAAATGTATTTCCAAAAGATTTAAATTTTAGTGACCCCAACTTTTAAACGGTAGTGCACAGTATATATAAACCTTTTTGGTTTTGCAATAATGTGCCATGATTAATCATTCACAATTTAAGACCAGACAACAATGAAAAAAGTAAACAGGATTATTCACAAACTACAAAATAAACAGTTATTCGAGGAACTTAAAAGGGTTCCCCTATGGCACTATAAAGCCCTGTTTGGTTCTTATAAGAATTGGTTTGGTATTTAATAAGAAGTTACTCCCTAACTTTTGTCTCTCATCATTTACAATAGCCACAACATTTCCACCCATTAACTCAATAGTATTTCTCTCATACATACAACACAGGCAGGAAGGTGTCTGTTTCACATTGCTCCCTTCTGTCAAAGCGCTGACCTGCCTCATCTTTCCTCATCATGAGATACAGAGGAACGGAGCCACAGAGCCGTGGGGTTGAAGCCGGCTTGACAGAGCGGAGGAACAGAACCATCTGTCATTCTCACTTCCTGCGTGTTTCCTATGCAGGACCCCGTACATGAACCATGTGTGCACATACAACATTTAACACTGTGAAACGCAACATCACCGCCAGCTCTGTGTTGTGCTACTGCAAGATATGCCCTTTGATGTTATTTTAATTCATTTTCTAAAGACTCACCTGTGTGCTAAATGTGTTGTGTGGGGATAATTTGATATACACAGTTCCAAAGGTGTGAAATATTACTTAACCTTTCTGAAATAAATATGCCATTTCTCTCAAGTCACTTTATGTGGCATTCAATAAATTGCTTCCTTTTGTCAAAGGTCCAGCATCGGTTTTTAGCCCCATGCTTTATATTGACAGGAAAAGTCATTTACTTACAAGCTCAAGTCTGACAAGATTGTGATAAACCTTGACAGCATATTATTTTACCAGACAGCCTCAGCTGTGAGCCTATGCACTGTATACACTCTTAAGAAAAATGGTTCTAAACAGTACCAAATTAGGGTTCTTCGGCTTGTAACAATAACAGAACCCTTTTTGGTGCCAAGTAGAACCATTTTTATAAGGTTCCATAGAGAACCATGCTTTGAAAGTGCTATGTAGGACCTTAATGGTGGTATAAATGAATGATGGTATTTTCAACAATATTTATTTTCATTAATATTAGTATCTTTATATTATTAATTTTACTATTATTTTTATATATTATTTATTAATATTGTTTTTTAGTCCCCTAACTGCTATAGTCTTATCTTGTTGCCTCTATTTGGGTTTTACATTTAAAAAAACAACAACAACAAAAAACAGCATGTTGTGTCAATTAGGTACTTTTATTTTTTATTGACATGGCAGATTGTAGCAAAAATGACAGTGATCTAATAACAGTTGTTAGCTGAATACATTAATAAATAACAATTGACATTGGACATGATATAGATGTAATGAAGACCAAATTCCAGGGAAATATCTTCACAATCCCTTAGGTCTTTACGTCCTTCATTATGTGTGTATTTTGAGTGGCAGTTTCTCTCTGCAGATGATGAGGTTATGATATGTGACAGCATCTGAAATACACAATTGTTACATTGTGTCTCTTTCATTTGCTTATGTAAGAACAATTATGTTCATGAAGGCCAACATTAGCAAAAATGGACTGAATGATCCATTTATGATGTTAAAACGAAAAAGTGATATAAAAGCATGAGATAATAATGTTTTTTGTAGCTGATATGTTTAGGCATAAGGTCATAATTAAAAAAAAAAAAAATCAAACAATATGGATCACAAATTCCATATCTCTGTTACTTTGTGGAGAAGAGAATATGAGTATACTTAACTGAACAGAGCTGCTCACACTTACATGTTCAGTTAAACTAAAAAGAAAAAAAAGACATGATTGTTACAATTTTTAAAGTTATAATTTATAGACATTAAGAAAGAAATCATTTACCTGTTGAGAGTATGTTGACAGTCTGTGTAGTAAAGTTGCATAGCTGAGCTCCAGAAAATCAGTAATGAGGTGGCTTTGACAGTTATAGATGGAATAAAGAACCCTAAACTCTAACAAAAAGAACCATTTCAGCATATAAAGGGTTCTTCAGGACAATACAGTTCTAAATAGAACTGTTACTATGTGTAAAGAACTTTTAAGGAACCATTTTTTTTAGAGTGTAGCATAAATAAATATGCTGTTGGTAAAATTACTTAAAGGGATAGTTCACCCAAAAATTTAAATTCTGTCACCCTCACCCTCATGTCGTTCCAAACCTGTAAGACTTTCATGTATCTTTGGAAAACAAATGAAGATATGTTTGAGGAAATCTGAGAGCTTTCTGTCCCTCCATTGACAGCAACGCAAGTACCACTTTGACGCTTCAAAAAGTTCATAAAGAGATAATCCATATGAATTGAGCGGTTAAGTAAAAATTTCTGAAGAGACTCAATCACATGATGAACAGATTTAATTTAGGATTTTATTCATTAAACATTGATCAGCGGACATAATCAGAAGCTCAACAGAGCTTGACCTGCAAGAACAAACCTCACTAGTTATTGAGAATAGTGATGGGCGGATCGATCCTGAAGTATCGATACTTCGATACTGACGTGGTATCAAAAAGGATCGATCCTCACATAAAAATATCGATCCAAATGGGTGTTTTTTTTTACCAGTAATTTTTTATCAATTTAGCACGCAATTCAGTGCATAAAATAAGCTTCTAAGTGGAAAAATAAGCGAATGTTAGCGGATAATTGTGTAGGATAGAACTTTTTCTCCTAGTCATCTGGATACAAGACGAAACCAATCAATCACAGAGAGCGTTCGATGCTGGTGCTTCGCTGAGCTCACAGGCCCAGTGCGTTTGGGAAACGAAGCCTCGCTTAGATGACAGAGAAACAATCGGGAGTTATTTCGCAATAAACAAACCAAAAGTGTGCATAACGGTTCAAAATGTTGACGTCAGTAAGTTTTTTTTTTTAATGAAATTAATATTTTTATTCAACAAGGATCGATGCATTAAATTGATCAAAAGTGACAGTCAAGGGTTTTACACTGTTAAAAAAAATCTACTTCATATAAATTGTTCTTTCAACTTTGTTCATCAAATAATTCTGCATAAAATGTATCATGGTTTCCACAAAAATATGAAACTGTTTCCAACATTGATAATAATAAGAAATGTTTCCTGAGCAGCAAATCAGCATATTAAAATGAAATATCATCATGACTGGAGTAATGATGCCGGAAATTCAGCTTTGATCACATGAATAAATTACAGTTTACTATGGCATAGAAAACAGATAGCCTATGTTAAATTGTAATATTACAGTTTTTACTGTATTTTTGATCAAATAAATGCAGAAGAGAATTAAAAATCTTACAGACCCCAAACCTTTGAACAGTAGGCTAGTACTAGTAGGCTAGTACTGTAATTAGGGTCGTTTTGTAAAAGTCACTGACTAATTACAGGCGAGTTGAGAGCACAAATCACAAAATATTTAGGCCTAGTAGTCATGAAAACGTATTCAGATTTATCATATTAATGATGCATTCACCTCATAAATCATGACACACTGCTCTAGCACAGGAAAGTGCATACAAGTTCAAGTGCATGCTTTTAAAATGAAAAAGTATTGGTATCAGTATTGATATCGGCGATACTGGCCCTGTATTTACTTGGTATCGGATCGGTACCGAAATTTGCAGTATCGCCCATCACTAATTGAGAAGCTCAAACGTGTTGTGTAACACACTAGAATGAATCTCAATGGTATGTGCACAGCGAACATGCTCGAGCTTCCATGTGTGAGTTGATTAATGTTTATACGTGAATAAAAGCTTATACTAAATCTGTTCATCATATAATGACTTTCCCACAAATTTAACCATAATGACACAGAGAAATGATATAACTGGAATCACTTTCAGAACGATTTTTTTTTCCAGCTGATGAACGATTAAAGAAAACATTGACAGCCAATCGGAATCCATCCTGCTTTCAGAGCTCGAGCATTTAAAGAGGCAGAACGTTATCTTTTTAACTTTATTGTTCTTGGTGTGAAAGGGCGACATGGTGAGTAAATTACAATTTCTTGAGAACTAGGAATTGTTAGCATACATCTTTAAAGCAAGTGAAAACATCACAAATGGGCAACTAAAAATATTTCACATTTAAGAGTAAAAATAAATACCGGTATGCTACTGACACATGGCTTTAAGTGGGCTCATTCATTCCCGAAAAGCCTTTTCAAACGTCCCTTTTTCCTCTCAAAAACGAAAATAAAAACAGCAGAGAATAATCAATTAATCGCAGAGGATTTGATCTGCTTAACTGACAGTTTCATTTTAACTCAGCACGCCAACGTATAATAAACGCACTTGCGGAGGGAAAAAAAGCACACAAGTCCTCCAAAACGCAAGGGTCTTTTTAACTTGTCACAGACACTGATGGCGAAAGCATAAACGCTAGTCTAGCTGTCGGTCGGATGTCGAGGTTTTCAAAAACCCACTCTGTCACCTGCACGTCAGTTTGCACCTGCCCCTTCACAGAGGGCGAAATAATGGCTAGACTCGTATTTATTGATTCCGTTCCCTCCTTAATTGCCTCTCCACGTTGTCGTCTCATTCTGCTTGTCAGGAACTAATGTTAGTTTGTTCCTCCCTCTCATCACTCATGTCTGTTTGAAGACGTCGAGATTACTGGTAGGCCTCTCTCTTTTCTGCTGTATTTAAAGTCTCTCTTCGATGTGTGTTGCATTCAACGCCTTCGTTTCCCTCTAAATTGGCACAACATAGATACATTTTTATCTTATTTACATTGATGAATGTTTTTTTTTTCCTATCAGTCAAAAGACAGAAATAGGGATTTGGCTGTTGCAGAACTAAAAATATGGGTAACGCTTTATTTCGATGGTCTACTTTAGACATTCTACTAAATGTAAGTAACTTTGCAACTACATGTCAACAATCAGTCATTAGAGTATTAGTAGACTGTCTGCTTAATATCTGCTAACACATTGTTACATGAGCCCACTGCATTGTACATCCTAATATGGATTGGCTGCTATATTTTGTATTAGGTTCATTCCTCACACTAGTAACTTTGTAACTACGTGTCAACTTATTCTACTAACCTACAGTCTACTAGTAGTTATGTAGTTGCAAAGTTTGTAGAATCTAGTCTAAAATGGACAGCGAAAAATAGTGTAACCAAAATATGTAGGCTATTTATGGTTCGCTTATTAATTAAACATTATTCATACCTTTTATAAACTCATATTAACACATCAAGGTTTGGAAGTCAGGAATTCAGTGAATTATAAATATTTCAAAGTAAATTATATATATAAATATAGAATAATAAAAAATATAAGATATTATATTATAACACACACTACTGTTCAAAAGTTTAGGGTTAATAAGATTTATTCAGCAGGGAAGCATAAAATGTATCAGTAAAGACTTGTATGATGTATGATGCCCCAGCATACTGTACATGAATATGTTTTTTCCATTAGCATTGTAATAACGCACAATGATTCTGTAAATGCGCACTTGCAGCAATATTTAATAGATTTATATCTCCTAAATGGATGTGTAAATAACATCCGACTCTTGACTGTAATGCATATTGTATATGGCCGGGTCATTTCACTTAAAAGAGGCCTGTACTAGCGGTATCTTAGTATACTTAATTGCTTTCATGCCTGATTGATGAGACAAGCTCTTAGTTCTGAGGTTTTATATCATTAATAACCTTTTGTCTGAATCGGTTCTTCTTTTATTTATCATACAGTGCCTGAATCCAATGCATTTATATAGGAAGAACCAATGCAATTCACATAAAGCCCTGTGATTTAAAACCAAAAAGGGTTTAACAGTAGCCTGGTTAAAACCAGACCATTCTCAGTAGTAACTGAGTTATGGTCTGGCAAAGCTCCATAGACAAATCATTTCCAAAGGGGCGTCACCAACGGACGTCGCTCAAATGCCTCTGGGCGCAATCGGACAGACCTAAAACCAATCAGAGTGATCGTCATCGTGTAAAGCCATATGCTGCGTCCCAATTTGCCTAAGTTACACTACGCCATAAAAGTATGTACTCTTTTTGTGAAGAAAAGATATTTACTTTTGAATGTGTAGCAAAAAAGTAGGCAAGCTTTAGGATATACTACAGGTACTTCGTCATCTTTATCGGACGGATCTGTCGCGTGCATCCTGTCACTTAAACTGCCCTGTCAATCATCGTGTCACAGTTAAAATCCTCTATTAAATCTAATTTAATTCCCTACCGTTTCGGAGAGAAATGTAGTAGCATGTTCATCTGCCAGTGGGTCTTTTATGGAGACTGTCCTCATGTGTTTGCAATTTGAATATAATAATGCATTTAAAAGTTGAACGGACGTCGCTCAAATGCCTCTGGGCGCAATTGGATAGACATAAAACCAATCAGAGCGATCGTCATTGTGTAAAGCCCGCCTCAACGTTTCTGATTGGTGCCGCGATTTCGACGGCATGGAAATGGGCTTGAATGAGTTCTTTGCCAGACTACTTCGAGCAAATCTGAATTTGCCGGAAGTTGTCTGGGTTTTCCCAGGCTAGTTTAACATCATAAATGGCTTAAATTTCAGTCTGCTCCTCACACAAAGTGCATGACTACTCTCATGGTAATGTTTATTTACCTTTTTTGGTTTCAAGGAGGAAAGAAATAAAAGAGATAAGAGTTTGGAATGACATAAGGATGAGTAAATCAGATTTTTTTTTTAATTTTAGCTTGAACTGTTCCTTTAAAATCGTTGTGTGTGTGGCAGCACCGAGCTAAATAAGTCCTGGCAGTGAACAATCAATATCTGTCACTCACCAACCACCTCAAGACTCATGTAGCCTCTGTATCAGGATTAGAAGAGGTGGGGGGGGGGAGGTGAAAGAATGAACTGAATCTTAGTTTGTGGCTGTAGAATGAGTCCATACACGAATCTGTCCATCATCAGTCTTAGATCAATCACAAATGTGCATAGTATTTCACAATCTGAAATAAATTATCTAAATTTTAAAATATATTTTCTTTTCTTTTACCAACAAGTTAGCCAGATTGCTGCTAAGTGCACAGACTTGCCTTAAAATGGATGTTGCTTCTACTAGAGATCAAGCAAATATCGTTGCTGAACTGTCCTACACCCTGATTTGCTGGGATTTTTTATACTTTGCTGTCTTGATTATTATAAATCTTAAAAGTATTTGCTTGTAGACTTCATATATAACCATCCTGTTAACTTTTCTCCAAGAAAAATGATGGGTGAGAAACTGTCTGATTTCAAACACAGTGCAACATTTCCCAGACAGTTCTTTAATAGCATTTTCATTTTTCCACTTTAGATAATCAATTTAAAAAAAACTAACAAAAAAAACAAAACAATTAAGAACCATTTTCACTACTCTCCAACCCTAATAATTAAACAGCCCATTTTTGCTACTCTACTTTAAGACTTATATAAACATATTCACGGTTAAAACTAATTTACACTGACAAGTGCCAAGCTGCTGAAAACCAAATGGTAATAATGGAGGCGGCCGTATGTTAACGTGCATATGGTAGTGATGTCATGACATACAAATTTCTACTCATTGCAGCTTAGTTTCAGTATATTGTTTGGGTGGACAGTAAAGTGAAGCTTTGCTCTGCATGTGAACAAACCTGTACACAGAATCTCTTAGAATACAATTTGCATTTAGAGATGTACTGTTACCTCATCCTCTACATTTAAAGACCTGGGAGTTATATGCAACTTGTCTTTCGAAAATCATATTTCATATGTTACAATAACAGCCTTCTTCCACCTCAGAAACATCGCTAAGCTACGGAACATGCTATCTGTTTCTGATGGAGAAAAGTTTGTTCATGCATTCATGACCTCTAGATTACTGTAATGCACTACAAACTGGTTGTCCTGCATCCTCAATAACCAAGCTACAATTAGTCCAAAATGCAGCTGCTTCTTACCAGGTCAAAAAAATATGATCATATACACCAATTTTATCATATACACTGGTTGCCTATTAAGTTCCATATCAATAATAAAGAATCGCTACTGACATAAGGCCCTAAATAGTTTCGCTCCTTTGTATTTAACCAATCTTCTATCACCTTACAATTCATCATGCTCTTTAAGGTCACAAAACTCTGGGCTTCTGGTAGTACCTAATGGCGCTTTTCCACTGCATGGTACGGCTCGGTTCGGCTCGGTACGGTTCGACTCGGCGCGGAACGGTTCGGCTCACTTTTCCACTGCGTGGTACAACTCGACTCGGTACGGCACGGTTCGGTTCGCTTTAGCTCGGTTGCTTTTCCACTGCAGTTAGTACCGCTTCAAAGTGGGTGGGACTGATCGTTATAGTTGCCGTCTCTACTGCCATGATATCATCATATTAAATGCGAATTTTTCATTCCGTGTTTCCCCATCCACTCCTCGGCAACCAACGAGAGGAACGTCTGCACCTCGTCCACTGACCACGATTCAGCCATTTCTTTTTTTGAAGTTTATACTCTTTTTTTTTTTTTTTTTTTTTAAGCAAATACTTTTAAAACAGGCACTACAGCGTTGGCTGTTGTCTACTGGCTATTTAAATCTAGCGGGTTTAGTGTCTCGTGTCGTAAATACAATGACGCTGGTAGTGATGATTCTGTCTGACCAATCAGTGATCTGCAGTGTTTTTACGTCACATTTTAGTATCGGTACGGTACACTTGGAACCTCAACAGAGGTGGTACCATTTAAAGCGAGCCGAAGCGAGCCGTACCGTACCGTACCATGCAGTGGAAATGCACCAAAAGTGAGCCGTACCGAACCGAGCCGTACCGTACCATGCAGTGGAAAAGCGCCAAAGCGTGCCGTACCGAACCGAGCCGTACCGTACCATGCAGTGGAAAAGCGCCATAAGTCCACTAAATGAGGGAGAGCGTTTTTGCAATTTGGCTCCTAAACTCTGGAATAGCCTTCCTGATACTGTTTGGTGCTCAGACTCACTCTCCCAGTTTAAATCTAGATTAAAAATGCATCTCTTTGGCCAAGCATTTGCATAATGCATCTCATAACCTTGTACCCCAGTTATATAAGATCAAATGCACATAAATATCTTTGGTTAATGTTATGAACTGCATCTACACTAATTATTTTCCATTTGCTTTTCTGTTTTATCTCGGGATGCCCATCCTGAGCTAACTAGAGAGTACATCAGCTTCAGTTTGGAGGCTCTTATGAATACTTCAGATGCCCCATTGCCCCAACACATGTGAAGAAATAAAATAATTAAAGAAATGAAATATATGTAAATTAAACAAAACTATGCACATGGTACATTGACTCCCATTTCAAGAGAGCAAGGAAAATCCATTATGCGTCCATTAAGACATTCAACAAAAATGTTTGTCCATGTTCTTTGTCTGTTCCAGATTTTTGTCCTGACGTATTACACCTTGAATTCCACAAGAAAACAACCCAAACTCCAAATGATGCTGGACTTTTCCTCACAACAGAGAAAGAGAAGAAAAAAAAAAAAAACTCTTGCATCAGTTCCAGTGTGAGGTCAGATGTGTGAAGGTTAGCTCATTAGTTCATAACTCGCCACATTCGTAGCTGAAGTGTGTTAGCTGATTAGGTATTCCAGGAGAGTTTGCGCTGTGCATTATGGGAAACAAACAACAGATGGCCTCATCAAGCATCTATCTCTTTTTCAATCTCTCTCTTATGCTACTGTATATTGCTGTTCTGCACCTTCCGAACATGCAGCAATAGCAAATCACTTGTCAACACAGCCTCACTTGTTTTAAGGGCTCTCATCATGTGCTTACTGTTCTACTAAGAAGTTGCAAGGCTTTTCTATGGCAGAAAATGGTTACAGTGACTGGTGGGTGAATAAAAAAAAAAAAAAAAAAAGTGTATTAACCCACGTTTGACATTTGTGCAGTAATAGTAATTAAAAGAGTCAACTTTTGAGTTTCATTTGCAACATGGCACTCAAATCCAAATTTTAATACTGATAAAACATGCCCAGTAAGTTCAGCTACATTTAAATATAGCTGCTTTTGTAGCATTTAAAGTCAGCATGAAATCACAAGGTTTTTTTTTTTTTTTTAAAGAGATGGTTCACCCAAAAATTTAAATTCTATCATGTTATTTCTTCATTGTGTGAACCAAAATATTTTTAATTGTTTTTGTCCATACACTGAAAGTCAATGGGATCCAAAACAACACTTTCATTGTATGGACCAAAACAATTTCAAAATATCATAACAGGCCATAACAGGTTTGGAACAATGAGAGGTTGAGTAAATGATGACTGTTTTTATTTTTGGGTGAACTTGACTGTATATTACCATATCTTTTTCTAATACAGCATTCAGTCCATAGCTGTTCTGAACACTGCAGTACAGAGATGTTACATTATACAGAGTAAATCTCTCCAGAGAAGCTCAAACAACTCCACCAACCCACACTGTCCCATCTCCTAAAGCCTAGATCAAACCACACTGATCCAAACTTGCATGAAACCGAAGAGCTCCATCTTGTCGGCACGTCATCCACTAGACACACGGGGGACCCCCCTCCTCCTGCTAAATGATACATCAAGACAGTTCATCCATCAGCATTGATTAGAAATTGATTAATCAAGAGTTGATTAGAGCCAGAAGAAGGGAGGTCATTCAATTCATCATCCTAGCCTGCTAGAAATTAAGTGTAATTAAGTAACAGAGGATTTAGTACTTTAAAAATCACACAAAAAGGAAAAGGAAAGTATTTCCAATTAGAGTGATCTAAAGATAACTGACCTTTCCCAATATTTTGTGTTCCCAATATTATATTCTAGTGCTATAATACCTAAACAGAACGTAAAGGACTAGATTAATGGTTAAATCATGGACAAAAAGTATATTGAAATGATTGATGTACTACCCTGACAACTGGTGCATTTAGCAGTGGATGTGATATTATGGCTAATGTTATAATCATTTTCCTTCAAGGGAAGCCATAAGAAAGTATTCATTTGACCATTAGCAGTTAGCATTTATCCAATTTATACTGAAGTATTCTGTGGAGTACAAAACAGTTGTTTACATGTACAGTATGTAACAAGTCCCAGTTAGTCCAGCACAGTAAATGTAGCAAGGTTTTTAGAATAGAATAGTAAGTTAGTTTTAATACGTCAAGTGTTGACAAAAAATGTGTCTTTACCCTGTTTCTTGAAAATGGCTAAAGACTCAGCTGCTCGGGTCGAGTTAGGCTGGTCATTTCATCAGCAGAAGATAAAAATGGTTTAAAACAATGACAAAAATAAAAGATTCACATCCAAGATCAACCTACAGTATCTGACAATATTCAAGAAATATTCATTTGAGAGAATTTTCAAAACATTTTAACATCCCTGCACTAACTGAAGCAGCTCAGCAGTTCACCTTTGATACCGCATCGTCTTTGAACATGAAACGTTCACACAGCAAGCTACAGAACAAGCCAGCACCGAATGAATAATAATACGCAAAGAGGACAATGTCTTGGGTTACAATTCACAGCAGGTTTATCACCTGCAACCACCATACTAGTTTTAATTAAAGCAAGAACAGGGAGATTGAGAAATCATTCTTAAGAACGTTAAATTTATGACTTGTAGATGCAGTGCATTTACAAAGAGTCATTCTTGTCAAAAACTTGTGACTAGTAGTAAAGTCTGGAGTCCAAAAAAAGAGAAATGAAAAGCAATCAAATGACTCAGCTCATCTTATCCGTGTAGCTCATCTCATTTCATAGAAGAAGCAGCCTTGACATTCCCCAGCTGCGGTACAGTTGCCAGATTATATTGTGATCTTCTTGTGCCATGATGCAAACTGTAGTGGAGCATTATGTTCTTGTCCTAAAGCTTCTGCCAGAATGAGCTGCCAATTCAGGAATACCCAGACTGTTGCTCCAAATACTAATTTCCCAGGGCATTGTGGGCTCAACTCAAAATCTGTTCAACCAACCGAACCCTCCCAGACCCAGCAACCTGGGTAGCTACTGATGTAATTGATCCAATTGTTTAGCAGAGAAAGAAAAACAATTTAACCCCACTACTTCTGCAAGACGAGAGCTGTCAGTCAATTTCTTTGTGGAGTGGAAGAGTAGACGGTCACTTCAGTTGGCACGTTAAAGTGGAAGCACAAAAAAGTCCTTCACAGACAAATTGAAAGTGGAACACATTGAGTTTCAATTTAATAGCAGTTTAATTGGAGTCAGTGGCTTGCTTCAATGGCTTTTGTTCACTGGGTGAAAAAAAAGATGTTCAGATGGTCTCGGTCCCCATTTTTGAACACCCACCATCACCAACTCATCCCCACTCTTCTCTTCCCACAATTGGAGTATACTTGCACAAATGCATGCTACATCAGGAACTCCATTAACCACATCCATTTGACTGCACTGCTAAACAGCACAACTTGCAGAGGAATAAATGAATGTCTGGAGAACAGATCAATAGAGCAAAGGTTTGGATCCTGTGAGAAACAGAAAGATGAGAAAGTCAGACACACCGAAGGTCAACACTCTCAGTGGCAGAATAGTTCTTTAAAAAAAACTGCAGCTGAAGAGGATTCTGGGAAGAACTCTGACTTGGTTTGTGACTGACTCTGTGGCTTCTGCAGGACTGACAAAGAACAATCTCACAATGGTCTCTCAGGATGTATTGATTGAGTTGGATTCAAGTGGTCTCTTTTTTCCCTGCTTCTTGGCTTGGAGTTTGCCTCCTCCTCTGTCCCTTCTGGTTCTTCACAGCAGACAGGGAAAGTAACTAGATTCAGGGAACTGCCGAGGGATAATATGTAGTTATGGCTGTTCCCTGCTTTTGTAGAAGTGGTGTAGAGTAGTTGGACAAGTGATCAGAAGTGTCGTTATAGACAGAATGAAAACAGAAGACAGGCAGAACTAAGGGTGGAGTTTGAGATCTTTTAAAGTCTTAAAGGTCAGTACAAGCTTTGGCCTTCATTCTTGATAGTTGGTGACTAGATTGTAAGGTCCATCATTAGCTGTAAAGTGGACCTCAAAAGCTAAGGAACATTGGTGAACAACAGGTTGATCTTTTCTCTCTTATTGCACTATTTGGAATTCTGTGTGAAAGTCTTGTTGTCTTGGATACTGAATGGAGTTGACTTCAGTAAAACTTTTATTAACCCTAGAGTTTAAAAATCATCTGAAAGGTTGAAGGGTACTAGCACATGATGTTTCCATTCTGTGAGTCCAAACATGTGAACAGAGATCAGGCCATCGCAAATCTATTTTCACAGCCACACAAGCCAGGATCGATGAACAGCCAGAACTTGCCAGAGGTTTTTGCGGGTGTGTTTTTCTTGTGTGTGTGAAAGGTGAAGAGGAAACCGAGGGAGTAAAAGACAAGAGGAAACATTGAAAGTCAGAGTCACAGATAGAGAAGAGGATGAGGATGCATTTTTGATTGTGTGTACGTGCTGCAGGGAATAGTACAGGGAATAGACAAATCTGTCACCATTTTGCTCCCTGTTAGTGATGCACTGAAATTAATTTGTACTGAAACCCAAAATTAAAGTTTTCCTTTAGCCGGGAACCAAAAATAGTTTATTTAAAGTGTTAGTTCACCCAAAAATTTAAATTCTGTCATTCTGTCACCCTCATGTTGTTCCAAACCCGTAAGACTTTCATTCATTTTCAGAGCACAAATGAAGATGTTTTTGATGAAATCTGAGAGCTTTCTGTCCCTCTGTAGACAGCTACACAACTACCACTTTGACGCTTCAGAAAGTTCATAAAGAGATCGTAAAACTAATCCATATGAATTGAGTCCAAATGTTCTGAAGAGACAAAATGAACAGATTTAATTTAAGCCTTTATTTTCAATTCAAATGGATTAGTTTTATGATCTCTTTATGAACTTTCTGAAGCGTCAAAGTGGTTGTTGCGTAGCTGTCTATGGAGGGGCAGAAAAAAGATCTTCGTTGGTGTTCCGAAGATGAAAGTCTTACGGGTTTGGAATGACATGAGGGTGAGTAAATCATATTTGGGTGAACTAACCCTTTAATAACCAATCACATTTATTTAATGACCAACACTCATGTGCAATGTTGGACAAACACTGCACATAAGGCAGTTTTTATCTCAACTTTTTAATAACAGAATTATGTTCATACTCAAATTTGTTTGTTGAAATATCAACATTTAAACGGTGGCTATAATAAAAACTTGTTTTCATGACATATTTATTCAAACACATTCATGAAGTGAAAAACAATAGTTAAGTAAAAATATAATGAATATGTAACTGCATATATTTAGCAAAATGCTTCTCTCTAGAGATACTTTTCTTCCTAACTAGTAAGTTTATGGACATTGAATGGCTTTCCTCAGAAAAATGTTAACATTACACTTGCAAGCTCTTTTAGTGACACCTTTCTGTTCCGGTCAATGATTTATGTCGACCCATTTAGTCCAAAACTGAAAATTTACGGTTGTTGCAATTACAGTGAATCACTACTCCATGTTATGGCACTCCAATCTTGTATAACTTGACACTTATATATAGTCATGACACTAAGCAAATGGCAATTAATGCGTTGTGTGCTTTTCAGTTCAGTCATCTTCCACCTGAATTCTTTGTTCCATCTCTGGCACACCAGAAATAGACCTGTTACAGCCCTCGGATCTCTAGAGTATTACTGTTCCCTCTGGTCTACAGGTCTCCAAATCCAACGCCTGTTCAGATTTGTGCCGTTCTAAAGCCACAAGAGTGCAAGACGGCAGCCTGTCACAGTCATGAACTCTCCATTTCCTTCCTTTTTCTTCATTCCTAATTCACCCGTTGCTCCTGCCACCAGTTATTAATTACACGATCAAGATTTCAGATCTCAGATCAACAGCCATCAGGGGGACTGTACAATATGTAGGGCTTCATATTCGATGAGACTCAACTGTGCAGTTTAGATTTAGCCATGCAAGAAGTTGATGTCACAGGTGATGAGCAGTAGATGAAGGCTGTCGCTATGGGTGCCAAGTGTCGTTCCTCAAATCTGACAACTATTTCCATAAACGCACACAAACTCAAGACACATTTCCAGTTCTCGACCAGCAGAATGAATGGGTTCAGATATTGCTTTTTTGCCATCATGGGAGCGCATGGCAATAAATACATTGGTGCTTGACATCCACATGCCATCTGCTCAGCCATGGACCCTGCCAGAAAGGGAATAGGTGGCATTTCTCAAGTTGACATGCGTGCCAGTGTTTTGAAGAGGCTGCAAGGGACCTAGTGGAGGGTATAAAAAGAAAAAGATAAACTCAAAAAATAGAGGGGAAAAAACTATATACTGCACCTCTGACGTGTGATTAATTCCATCTTAAAGTGAGCATGGAGTCACAAGAAGTAAATATCATTATTCTTTGTGTGGCTTTTGGCTTTCCTGTCAAGCACTATTTGCAAAGAATTTGTTCTGTTCATAATACTCCATGTACTTAAGATAAAAGTTTACACAAGACACGCTTTGAATAACAAAAATCTATCAAATTACTCAAATGCTCAGAGAACACTGTAAATTTGTCATTTAAAACTACAGTAAAGCAGTAATATTGTGAAATATTATTACAAATCTGTTACATATTTTCATATCTACATAACGGTTTGTTTTTTAAAACAGAAGCTGAATTACTTGTTCAGTCACATGATCCTTTAGAAATCATTCTAATATGCTAATTTGCTGCATGCTCAAGAAACATTTATTACTATTATCAGTGATGAAAACAGTTGTGCTGAATATTTTTGTGGAAACAAATTTTTTTTAAATATTATTTGATGAAGAGAATGTTCAAAAGAACAGAATTTATTTGAAATAGAAATATTTAGTAACAATATATAGGCTATATCTTTACTGTTATTTTTGATCAATTTAATTAATCCTTGCTGACAAAAAGTAAATTATTTTCAAAAATACTGACCCCAAACTTTTTAACAGTAGTGAACATTGTGCATATAATATATTTTAAAGTATCTGTAATACACCCAGGCAAAAATCACTAAAAAAGGATAAACAGTTGTTTCAGGAAGATGCAATTTGAGCGTCTGCAAGTCAAAATGGGATGATGTTTATTGGTTTCCGAATCGCTGAAGTATTCTTCCTGGAGCTATGCTTTGCTCAGCATTATGGGGAGTGGACAGGCAGGGGGGAAAAAAAGCATGAACTTGATTCACATTGAGAGGATACCTTTCATACCAATTGTGAATACAGTGTTACCCGTGGGCGAATGCTGTTATGAACACCTAGTGTGTGAACTTTGGACTTAAAACAGCCTCATAGGTCTGAAAAATCCCATCTCAGCTAGTCTAAGGTACTTCACAGTCAAGAAGTTGACAACTTTGGTTTGAAATTGCCTTGATGAATCGGAGAAGTTTAAAATTTGTGCTGTAACAAGTATGGTGCCATATTAACTACATTTTTTTAAGGATGCATACTGGCGGCTGCATGCCGTCTTGTGGTTTGCTGTCATGTCACTGCAGAATTGGCTGGTTAATCTCATTCTGTCCTACACAAACTTTGGAGAGAGAGATATCCAAGCCATTTGGGAATCTCCAGAGGGCAATGGCATAAAAGTGATGGCCCTGTTCCATTAAGATCAGATCTAAAGATGCTAAGACGTCTTGGCCTAAAGCTGACACTGGAATAAACCCAGCACTATAAAGATGTCCAAGTTCTGTCACAAACACAAAATGCCCCTTTTAGCACGCTCCTTTATTCTACTTAGAACTCAACAGGCAGTTAATGAACATCCATATGTATGATTAAGCAAGTTTTTCTTGACAGCTCCAGTGTAAGAAACAAATGGTCTCAGGAAAGCGTTTCTAAACAGGCAAAATATGGGAAGGTTGTTGGTTGGTTAACTCTGCTTAACAGAGCATGTTGAATTCAGAGGATTGGGATTAAATATACTCTAAACAAACTGTGATGCATCTGAATGTTTTACCAGTGGCTCTATTCAGATGGGGGGTTTTTTTATGACTTTTGAGTTACAATTATTAACAGGACTGTGATTATTTAGGTTGAATTCATAATGATGCAGGTAGGATTGGGATCTTAGAAGAACTGAAGCCCAATAAAATAAACAGAACTTAAAGTCTAAATCCATAATGAAGTTGCACCAGATGCTCCAAAAACGTCAAAATAAATTAGGAACTAATAATATACCACAACAACAGACATTCCCATCCAAATGGGATTAGATTTCTCTGCGGACCCCTGAGTTAGCCAAAAAAACATTTGTTTAATTCAAATGGAAATAAACCACAAAGTTCTTTCAAAGTTCTTAAAAAAAAAATGAATCAAAAACTTAAATAATAACAAAAAAAATCTTCCATGACTTGTAAAACATTACTGGTCTACATGAAAATACATACACACTCACAAACACACAACACCCTACATTTCCCACTGCTCTCTACTGGGTTTCATCAATAGGGATCAAAAACCAAGGATGGTAAACTAATACCCCTGTAAGGAGTGATAATATAGGATTTTAAAGTGCTTTTAATCAAGCAGAACTTTAAACTAAGATTTGAATAAGGATGTGCTCTCAGATAATAAGGTTTAATGGTGTCGTATGCAGATTTCTGTATTATGCCACCTCAGCAAAGAGGAGTGCAGATATAAAGAGAAGCTAAACTGAGAAATGCAAGAGATTGTAGTAGGGTCGTTCAAGCTTTACTTTTCTTATGGACTCTAAGTGACCTTTAAAACCAAATTAGCAGCATATTTCGCCATAAAAAAGACATGCATAATTGGCTTGTGCATGTAAATTCATTTATCTAATGCAACGTTACTTTTGTGTTACTTTTTGTCACCTGGGATGGGCTTACTTGTTTGTTTTTTAACAACAACAACAACAACAAAAAAAGTTCTAATTTTGGCAAATGTAAAGGCCCTCGTACACAAAAAAAGTTAAATGAATAAGCCTCAGGCTGAAGGATATGCAAATTTACGTCTGTACAGTAGAGGGTGCAACTCAAACAAACCTGTCGGCTGTGCTGCCATTCAGGAGAAGAAACTCTTACTTCAGCAATAAAAATAAAAATAATTTAAAAAAAATTAAACACAAATGAGATGTTTATCTATAGTCATTTTTGCGTATTGGTATGGTTGAATTGGATCATCAAAGGCATTGATTAATAAAGTGAGATATATATTGTGTAATTTCACATTTAATTATTGCTGGTTTGCTTAATATTCTGATTTTACAGTTAACAGTTTACCGTTTTTTTGTGCAAGTGAGAGGAGAGGTGTCAGTCAATAAATGCATTACTTGTTTGAAAAAGTAAACTCATTTTGTTGTAAATTCAAAAGTAACAAATTACTTTAATAGTACTTGGAAAAAAAAAGTAATCTGATTACATAACGCGTGTTACTCATGCGTAACCCCCAACACTGCCTAAAAATATAGTTTATAGAATGATCATCTCAATGTTTTGATCCCCGTTTACAGTTGAATTTAGTGCTGAGCACAGGCAAGACAGATGTAAACAGGCTCCCAGAGTGACGTCTTTCCCCATCACTTTGTTTTTCTCGCTAAAGAAGGAAAAGCAACAGTTGGAGCAACAGATGGCTCAAGGAGTGAAAACTAAAGACAGCTCTGCTGGTGACGTAATGAGGAAACTTGAGAGTGAAAAACATCCATGTGTTCTGTACAGTCATTCATCCTTATGATGTCTTCCAATCTATCCCAATACGCACTGAACATGGTCACTTCGATAGCTTGGGCTTTTAAAAGTTAATTTCTGCATAAGCAAGCCTCGAATGCAAAAAGCTATTAAATACATCATTCCACAATTATTTCCTAGGGGGCAGAAAAAGATGTACAGTAGTTCATTGAATATATGCATTAATAATAACACAATAAGAGAGCATATTGGTTGTCACATGGAACATATCATTAAACTATTGCTTTTCATCAAGTTTACACACACAAATTAAAAATGTATTTAATGAAACAACAAAATGAGAAAAATGTCAAGCCATTGTTTTTGGCCCATGAATATTATAATTAAAAATGCATAACATTACAATATTTTATACAAATTTGATCTAACCTGAATATTTGCCAGTGTGGATTAAATTTGTTCACTTATTTATCAAAGAAGTACTGCAAAATATGATATTGGAATGTTTTGGGGAGGAGAGAATTCACTAAATATTCTAATTTAACACTGATGTTTATGTTTGAAACTTACATTTAAAACCACTGCTATAACTAACTCAAATAGCATCGGTTTTATTCAAGTACCATTTAGTAAGCCTACCACCGATTTAAAAGGCCACATGCACAAATCATCAAGACAGCAAATAAACGTTAAATAAGCTAAAATCACTCTTAAACCAATCAACCAACAGACAAACTCAAAAGCTCATCTGGCTCAGAGACAATAAGACATGCCCATCGGCAAATCAATCCTAGTAAAACTCAATCCAACAAACAAAAACTGGCTAGAGTTTTAAATAATAACATTCAAGATGCCTAACACTGTGTCTGTAATAATAATGTCTGTAGGATAAAAGCAGTTATACACAAAGCATTGGCAGTCAGAGATTTGGCTTTATCATACATCCAGCACATGTAAAGGCCTTCCACAAATCCCACGAGCACCAGGTGGACAAAAAAAAAATCAATCAAACCCATTTCTGAAGAGATGTTTCTTGTACTGTATAAAATCCATCTGAGAGTTTTTTGTTTGTAATCCACACTGTTTGGCATCTACCTGCACATTTGCTGACTGAGTGTTTGATTGGCAGGCCCTCTTAAGGGAAAGTGCCAAAATGGCTGTCTTAAAGGGCCAGTGCATATTTAGGTAATACATTTTTACATGTAAACACTAGGATGGTCTTGACAATCTTTTAGATGCCATGGCATGGTAAAAGGCAGCTATATATTTTCATGTATAAAGACCAAATATATACTTTGAAAGTTAATATTATTAATATGCATAAAATAGTATTTGTAAAGTATTTAGCTTCTATTATGTTACATTATTTAAAACAATTATAGTAACTGTATTACTGTGCTATACTGTAGATGTATTTATATTATTTTAATGTATTATTTAAAAAAAAAATGTAATCAATTTATTTATTTATTTAATTTAATTTAGTTTAATCTTATTTTTACACTGTTTTTCTTTAGACTTTTCCATGGAAACCCAGTTTGAAAACCCCTGATCTACACTGTAAAAAAAAATTACATCCCCAAGTCAAAAATTTCAAGTGACCGATAACATCAAAATTTTTCAATTAGTCTGACGTATTATTTCTCATTGAGCCAATGTTAACAGACTATTGCAACAAGAATTTCACTTGGGCCAATTGAAAAATTTAGATGTTATCGGTCACTTGAAATTTTTGATTTGGGAGGGTTAGACATTTTTTACAGTGTATGCAAAACTCATTTATCTTAAATAAGCTTTTAAAACAGTTACCTTGGCTTATACTATTAAAACTTCAATAAGTCATTTTTTTTTACATAATTGCCTTTAAAAATAACTACCATAATATAAGCATATTTATTATTATTTATAATAATCATAATATTTATAGGCATTATTATTGTTGTTGTTGCTATTATTATTACCTTATTTATTTGTCACTGCTAAATTGTGTGCACCAGTAAACAATACAAATTTGTGTGTGTGTGTGTTTTGACAATGTAAAAATGTACAGTTTGTATAGTATATAAATCATTATGTCAAACATGATGAAAACACGTGTGTATGTGTGTGCGTGTATGTATGTGTGTGTGAAGAACAATTGCATAAGTATGCTACTGAGTCAGACAGTGAAGCGTTGTGATTCAACCTTTGTAAGATCCATTTCTCTCTGTTTCTCACCCTCTCCGTGTGACCTCAGTGTGGGCGAAAGGAGACACTCCCTCTTTATTACATTTTTCCTCACACTTACCGAACGAAGGGATACAATCTAAAGCTGAAACAAGTCACAAAGCCACAAACCTGTATGTCTGCGCTATGACAGGAAAAAAAGCAACATGATGTGAATAAATGACATCTCAGAGCTGCTCTAGATTTAGCTTTTGAAACAAAGTGACTGAATTAAATTACACAAGGGTGTGATTAAACTGGTGGTCACCTAATGGTCAAAGTTGTGGGATGCTAACACAAGAGCTTGTTGGGTTTTCCAAAAGAATTGGAGTTACTGAATTGATTTTTGCTCACCGTTCAGGCTTTGAGTTACATGAATATGTGTAGTCAATAGTGATACTGATAATGTAGTGTAAAATGATTTGGCTGAGGAGTGTTTGCTACAAAACATTTAACAATAATTAACAGGTAAAATACATTTTATAATTTTGTAAGATTTTAATAATTTTAATAATTCTAATAATTTATATATTTTTAATATTTAAATATATCCTGAAAAATAATGTGTCCATAAATTGCACTGTGCCACCTCAATCTCAATGAAAGAGTTTGATGTGTGATATAGGACATAATTATGTCATAATTAGGTTAACAGTTTTGTTAACAACTTGACATACTGAAAATCATGAAATACAATGTGCTTCCTAGGATTTATGCAGATACTTCTACTTCAATTATCAATTGTTTAATATAATATAGTCATGTTGGCATTTTAAGATCGCCCCCTACTGACCAATATAACAGGATGATAATTTATTATTTATAATATAATTTTTTTCTATTTATGGAATATAAAAACTTAAAACAAATCATAACTTTACATAGTTACTTTTACATAGTTACAATGCATTTCTATTTAAAATATAAAATAATTATTTTAATCTTTCTGATCATAAAAAAATCCTCTTTTTTTTCCCACTGATTCTATGAAAATATTAAGCAGCACAGTTGTTTACAACATTAATAATAATAAGAAGAAATGTTTCTTGCAAATTAAGAATGATTTCTGAAGGATCATTTGACACTGAAGACTGGGGTAATGATTCAGAAAATTCAGCTTTGCCATCAAAGGAATAAATTACATTTTAAAATAAAATAAAAATATTTTAAATGTACAAATATTTTACGATTTTACTGTATTTTTGATCAAATAAATGCAGCTTTGCTGAGCATATCAGACTTACACAGACTTGCCCGCAAAACAAAAATATACTGAACCCAGTCGTTTGAATGGTAGTGTGTGCACAGAAATAATTTTCTTAAAAAATTATATAATAATTATTTATGTTTTGACAATGAATTACTATTAATCTAACACTATTGTCTCTGTTAATATTATTATTAAACATTACAGTTCATATTAAAGGTGATGCAAGCAGCCACATTAAATTTGTCCCTAATTTTCATCAAATGACAAAAAAACAATATGGCTAAAAAATCTTAAAATCTTTAATCTGTAAATTGTCCTTCTTAGATACCGCAGGGATCTTCCACAGGGATCTGCATTCAAGAAGCACCAGTGATTTAGCACACAATTCCTTACAGCCAATGTGTCAACCGATGGGGAGACTCAATTCCCGTGTGAAAACAAAATGTCAGAGTACTCCTCGTATGATGGCATGTTTTGGTATTTTTTGCTTCTGTGTTTGTGTCCCAATGGGCGTTGACTTGCACTCTGTCTAATGTTAAGGGTGAAATATCATCATGTCCCTCATTCAGGCCAATTCATCAATGTCAGGAATCCATTTTAGGGGACCCATAGGGACAATTTTTCTTTCTACTAGCAGAGCTCATTTCTTTTAACCAACCAGAGGAACCTTTCTAAAACCCCACTGTCATTCTCAGGAGGTTGATGGGTGTGTCCGGGATGACTCCAACACGGCCGGTTGAACATCTGCTGGTAATGGAGAAGATGGACCTCCACAAAGTGGGGTCAAAGGATGAAGATTACAAGCCGGGAGAGTTCTCCGTTGGGCCGTCACAGTGGGCTCCTCGGGTTCTTTTCCTGTCATACTGCAGATCGAAGAGGAGGGTGAAGGTCTTGGTTCAGGTGACCTGCAACAGAACATTTATGCATTTATTTGGCTTGAGTTTCAGTTCACACACACACACACACGCACACACGCACGCACGCACGCACGCACGCACACACACACACACACACACACACACACTTTTTTATTTTTATTTTGGTGCACAACATTTAGCAATATATATATATATATATATATATATATATATATATATATATATTATTTTTTTTTATTTTTTTTTATATATATATTATTTTTTTATATAGATATATATATATATATATATATAGTCTGCTACATACCTGATTTGCATTCAAAATGGATTTTTTGTTCTGGTTCTGGTTATATAAAAGTGGTTTATTATATAAATAAATGCATGCATGATTATGAGTAGAACACTTTGAGTTGAAAACTGCATCCAGAGCATTTTAAGAATAGCATAAAGGTCATTTTATTGCTTTTATTACGTGCTTTTTATCAAAACAACCCAGATAATTCCCAATGGCAGTCCCATGCTGATGTTATTCTCTCCAGAAGACCATAAGAGCAAAAAACAACCTTAAACACAACAAAGAAATGAGACTGTAATTTCATGATTTTATACAAAAAATATGACTAAACCAAATTATGGAATAAAGTTAAAGTCATTTCAATTAAATCATGGGTGCCTTCAACTTTTTTTTTTAAGAAACAATAATCACCTCGTACTGAAAAACACCCTCCAAACATTAAGCCCCTTTTTATCACTTTTTTTCTTGTCTATTCACATACAGCAACACTTTTTTTTATAGATTTGTCTTTTCTTTTGCGTGCCAAACACTTTGAAGTAAGCTTGCATTCAGATCTACTATGTGTGTGAGTGGGAGGACAATATTTTCATTAAACACAGCACAAATGGCCTTCTTTCAAACCTATTTTAAGAAAAAAAACTTGCCGCCAGTGTTTCAAAACTTTGCAGATTAGGAATACATGTACAGCATTATTTAGCATTATTATTAATGTGTGTGTTCTTTTGTTCATTAAATAAAAGGTTCTAGCTCAGGGAATTACATAAATCAAAATAAGCCAACCTGATGTTATAGTCTCTTATACAGTAATGTAAAAGATAATTTAAACATGGGTTTTTGAAACACAATGCCTTGATAGTGTGGCAGTCAATGAATCAAAGATGAAAATAGGGGGAGATCATCTGAGAAAATTAAAATCATAAATATAGCCAGCATTCTATATTTCAATTGCTGTTTCCATACATAATGTATCTATTTTTATTTTTATTAAATAATAAGTACATGACAAGCTCTCGTGTACAGAAGAAAGGAAAGAGTTTTAAAATAATTTACTTTTTTAATTTAATGAAAAGGAGTTTATCATTATAAAATAAATAATGAAATTCTAATTCCTAAAGACAACTTCTTCTGGTAATCGCATTGCCGGGGATTGTCTTGAGGGAAGCTTAAAATATGATAAATTTAAAGTGTGACATATAATCCTATTTAAGCCACAAAAACATTAAAAAGCAGCAAGTGGGACCCATTGCTCAGTGGGCTATGACAAACCTAAACCATGTTGAGGCATTGAAAAATGATAAAGAAAACATTAGACATTCAGTGTGGTCCAAAGACCATAAGTGAAAGTCCTATTCTGCATTTTTTATTTAATACAATTTGTTTCACTATATTATTTCATTTAATTTGGAAAAACACCCCTTTTTAGTTTCCGTCTCTATGAAGCCCCTCCTTCTGAAAAGCACATTGTGCTCTGATTGGTCGGATGGACCAGTGTGTTGTGATTGTTTAACCGCTTTGAGCATGTTCAGGAAATGTCACACCCATAATGATGAGTTTCAACACACTACTAACATAACTCAACCAGGCCTCGCCCCTTTATTATTTTTTAATTTTTTGAATGACTTGGGCGGGAATTATTGAAATGAGGAATATTGCGAAGTGTACATTCCCAGAAGAAAACTCAAGACTACATTCGAGGCGTTTCAGGGAGTTCAGAAACAGTGCTGATATAGAGAATAACCAGCATCCCAAGGCGTCATATACTGACGCTTTTGACATTTCGTCTACATCAAACGCACATGGCACCCTTTAGCGTCAATATGAGACGTAGATAGATATGGGCCAGAAGGCGCCTCCTAGCGGTCTAACCCTAACCCTACCCCAGACCTAAACCTACCCATAACCGAACAAAGCTCTGTGCGTGTCATATTGACGCTAAAGGGTGCCATGTGCGTTCGATGTAGACGAAATGTCAAAAGCGTCAGTATATGACGCCCTAGGATGAGAATGCGTTGGAATAACTCCCTTTGGAGTGACTTTGTGCACTTTGCAAAACATTTCATGTTCAAACAGCAACATTACACACTTAAGAAAGTTGAAATTGCAAAAAAGCATAAGATGTCCTCTTAAATAGCAGAACTCAAGCTGCATGAACTCCAAATGGAAGTTTTTCTGCACTTTTCCTACTGAGAAACACACACTTCTCTTGACGTCAAAGATCGCATTCCACCCTTTTGCCTGAAGCATCACCAACCATAAACCAATGACAACCAGAGACTCCATCCCGGCACAGTGTTGCCTGACCTTATCTACTGAACATTAAGCATCTGCCGTTGCCCAAACCAAAGCCATTTATCCGAGCCCTATTCAATTATTTCTTTCTATCTTGAATCATAGTGGAGACCAAAATGGGCAAAGATGTCCATTAAAGGGCTTGCAGGGTCCCACATTTGGCCTCCGAGTTGCTTCGTACTCCCTGCAATGAATAGCAATAAAACAGAAAGGCATGGCAATTATGGGGCTTTATGACCTAGCCGAAGTGAATCATCTCAGGCCACAACAGATACCACATCCTCTGCCACGTCCCCCAGCTAAAAGATTCCCCCCTGCAACTAATGGGAGCAAATGGAGATGCACTGACAGTTAGTATGTGGCCTGATCTAATAACCGCCTCGCTCGGGCTGTAATGTTTCTGTTAGAGAAACATTTGCACCAAAATACAACAAGAAAACACTGTCTTTGAAATAAATATAAGCAAAATGCACCAATTGTTTCTCAGGGTGACATCTGTAAAGGAACATTTGCAGGGCTCCTCCGTGATAAAACCCACGCATTTGTGATGTGCTTTCATTCATATAGGCAACGACACGTACAGTATACATGCCAAAACGTGTCTGACTTTTGGACTTATTTTTCCATGTAAATGCATACAACTTGAATGGGAGTTCATTTACCACATGATACCACAGGATCACAGACTAAAAGTGCGGTCACATAAGCGAGATTTCAGCGAAATTTCACATGAAAAAAGGTCCATTGTCCATTGCCAATATTGAGATGTATGAACCCAGCTAACAAAAATATCTTCTAAGAACATTTTGCCAATGTTCCCATTGACTTATTGAAACGTTATTTCTGGATGTTCTCCGAAAATTCAAAACGCTAATGCTTCGAATTTTTTACGCCATCTTTGTTTCCTTTAGAATTCAACCAATCAGATGACGACTTTGAAAATCCTGAAGTGTTTCCAGTTAAGTGTGCCATATGCTTCTGACAATCAGCCAACGGTCCGGTGGGTAAGCTCCACCCATTGCCTCTCAAGTTTTTCGCTTTTCGAATCTCCCAATCGCCTGGATTCCTATTGGAATGACTGGATTTCGCTAATGAAATTTCACAGAGCAATGGTAAATGTGACCACACCTTAACATCAGTAAATTATGAAATTTACCCATAAATCAATTATCCGAATCAGGATATGCCGTAATTGATTACATTGTGCATGCACATTGTCTTTGGTAAACACGCACTACCTTCTAGATGAGATACAACTGCTGGGAATAGTGTGCTGCAGGCATTGTATTAAAAGGTCACACACTCTCTCACACACGAACACCAGCACAAGACTCAATTAGTGTAATGCACTGGCTGGAGCAGAGGTGTTCATTCAGGTAAAAATGAGGTGTCTTACTCTCTCTGAAGTATTTACAGGCTCTCGGAGCCTCGAGAATGAAGGATGGACTTTGGAGAGAGGAGATGCTGCGCTGGCTATAGTCCAACTCAATCGCACTCTTACATTTGCTTCCCCTCCTTCCTCTTAAAGGATTAGTTCTCCCAAAAAGGAACATTCTGTCATCATTTACTCACCCTCATGTCATTACAAACCCATATGACTATATTTCTTCTGTAGAACAGAAGAGGAAACATTTAGTGGAAAAAAGAAGCAGTATTGGGTCTTTTTGTATAAATTACAATGAATGGCAGTGCAAGCTTTAAAAAAAAAATACTAATGCATCATAATAGTCTAAAATAACAATCTTCTGAAGCCATAAGATACCTAATATTCATTATTCACTCATAATCTACTCCTTCAGGGATCTGTTTGGTCTTAATGATTCATTCAGGACTGAACTGTTTCTCGAGTTCAAATAGCCGACATCATTCAGTAGGTTGAAAGCCAGAACTGAATCAGATGTGAAAGAATCATTCAGACCTGTTTTTGGAACTGAATCAACTGCAAGGTTCGATTCGTTCACTAATTGGACAATGCTAAAGTCCCGTTCACAAGAGCAATAACTATAACAATAGCTATATTATCATCCACACCAGCGGGCGATATTGTTCTGTTTATTCTAAACGCATGCTGTCGTTTGTCGCTTTAAATGCTCAAGCTCTTAAAATCAGGTTGGATAATGATTAGCTGTCAATGTTTTATCAATCATTCTGAAAGTGTTTCCCAGTATTATAACTTCCCGTTATTGTTGTGGTTTGGATTCTGCTATTCTTTTTTATTCAGATTTTTAGAACTAGAACTTTATTTAGAACTATTTTCGAACTATACATTTATCATTATAGTTATTGTTCTTGGTATGAACGGGCCTTAATTCTGTTAAGAAACTTCGTCATTCACTTTACTTATTGAAAATTAATTTTGAAAGAAAGTCAGTCGTATATGTGTTTGATATGATGACATTGTTTTCTTGGGTTAACAAGTCCTTTAAAGGGATGGTTCACCCAAAGATGAAAATTCATCTTCTCACCCTCAAGTTGTTCTAAACCTGTATGAATTTCTTTTTTATGCTGAAGAAGAAGATATTTTGAAGAATGTCAGTAACCAAATTGATTGGTCCCATTGACTTCCATAGTATTTTTTTCCCATGCTATGGAAGGAAATGGGGCACATCTACTGTTTGGTTACCCATATTTTTATTACCCATTACCCATATTACCCTTTGTGTTCAGCAAAAGAATGAAATTCATACAGGTTTGGAACAACTTCAGGGTGAGTAAATGATGACAGAATTTTCATTTTTGGGTGACCTATCCCTTTAAGGTGTCTTTAGCGAATGGCTCCAAAATACATGAGGGAATCGCTAACAGTAACAAGCCATTAAGTTGGTTCACAATGATCGCGAAATGTGCTGCAGGTGCCACTGATGGGTGTGCAGATGTTGTCAGCGGATTTGTTTTGTGTTGTGTTGTGTTGTGTTGCATTACCGTTCAAAAGTGGCGAGAGTCCCCAGTGTCTAACGTGGTTTTTAAGTGTGGCAGTCCTGAGGGAGCTGCGATGTCTGATCTGAGATGGGTTGATTTAGCGCTAAGCTGATAAAGAACGATAAAGCCTATAGGGAATGATAAGTACACTTGCTTCTTGTTGACGTAAGACTGAGGTCATTTTTAATCTCATTTTATTCTATTATCAGCTTTGATAGTGAGAGCTGAAATGACAAAGAGAGGGGCAAAAACTGATGTAGGCGATTGGATGCAGTGTTCATTTTTATTTAAACATTCATTTGACTATTTTCCTTCTTATTTGCAGTTTGTTTTAACTGAGCTGCAAAAACCAAAGCAATTATAATATGATTAAAGAAACACTATAGCTGAATCCTTAAATCAATATTCACCATTTAACAAAGACAATTAAAATAATATTTAATGTAATTTATATGACTATATGCAACATATTTATTTATTTTAATACATTTAAGCAATTTCACAAAAGCATAAAGCTAACTATAGCAGCACATTTGCAAATGTGATATTGCTTTTACACAAGAGTTCAATAAACGAGAATATTAAGCAACTTACATTTTAGTGACAGAATTGCCAGGTACTTTATCTATTTTTGCTTCACCAATGAAAATAGTTGAATACAAAGCCACAGGAAATGAGGAACTCACTCAAAGTTGATTCGTTCCTGAATGATTCAGCGTTTTGCATTAATCATCTGAGTGAATGATTTAATGACACACTCATAAACAGTCATGTGTCGCCACCTACTGGTGACTGAAATATAATTATATATTTACCTCTATATATATATATATATATATATATATATATATATATATATATATATATATATATATATATATATATATATATTTGCATTTGAGTTAGTAGATGTTTTTTATCAAAAACACCTTACAAATCAGAGTAACATAAAAAAATGCTTCCATAACAAATCTCAACGGATTAGCATACTACTAGATAGAATAAAAACCTACTTCACATTCTAGGCCAACACACAGCCATGTCATATGGTCTGACATGACTTGCCCCGCTGGGGTCAGCCATTCATGCCAGATAAACAATTTTTGCAGCAGACAGACATTAAGGAACAAAACACACTCCACAGTGTCCAGTCCTAGGATCTGGCCCTCCACATCCAAACGCAGCACAAAAAAATAAAAAAATAAAAACAGAGCTCATTAATAGACACAACACCAGTATAGCTCCCACTGTTTATATGCTCTGCATAGCGAGAGAGTGGGAGAGCCGTAGGGTTAAAAACGCCAGCGTGTTGGCAGTACGGACACAGTTGACAGGCCGCAGCTCTACAGAAGGAAGAGATATGGTGCATGTCCGCAGGCATGGGTCAGCCTGATGGAGGAAGCACAGATGATATCTTCTCTCTGTTCATCAGCTGTGTTCACTCCAGCAGAGCACGCTGTAGTGTGTAGCTACGCCTTTCACACCCACTGCACGCTGATGGTGCCGATAGAGTGGGTTTTTGAAAGAAACGTACTGCTAAACCCCTCTGCTTAAAGGAACAGTTCACCCAAAATGTTTGTGGAATAAAAAGATATATATAAAAAAAAAAAGATATTTTGAATAATTTGGTCTGTTTGGACCATAACACAAGTCAAGGGCAATCCAAAGGGGGAATCCAACCGTCTCCATTGACTTTGCATTGCGAGAAGCTGCCTCCTTGTCATTTCTGACTTAAAACAAAAAACAAAACAATGTCTAAAAGCTGCTATGTGACAAGGTGTACAGAAAACAAGCTAAAAAAAAAAAATATATTTTATAAACTGTCGACCCCAAAAAATGAGCGTTTAAGGACACAAAAGTGGATACAGGCTGGAACGAATGGGTAAATTGTGGGATCCTGACACTCAGTATGCACTAAAAATACACTGCGTGTGCGTGTGGTAAGTAAAATACCCACATGTCAGTTTTATATATTATATTTCTGTAAGCTAAGCTATCCCTGTCGCCGATTACGTTCCCCTCCAGTGGGCGTAGTTCTCAGAGTAATACAGTGCGTCGTGCACGTTTCGCGACAGTTTCAAAGTGAAATGTCCAGTGAGCGGCGCTAAAAGCGTGTTTAGTTTTTCTGGAACAGATTAACGTGAATATGGCAACATTTTATTACGTCGGAGTTTGTACGTATCACTCGTCTGTGGTATCACTGCAGTTCTGAAAGATTTGTTCCATCACGGTTTAAAATAACGTACACCTACACTATACCCTAAACCTACCCGATAGTGTTAACAAAAGCAAATGCGACATAAAAACGTAATCGTGGCATTTTAGCTTGTTTTTGAACTTTGAGCTCTTATATCATGACCCCTGTAATCATAATTGTGTGTGAAAACGATTAAAAGTGCTTGCTGTTTTATTGCCTCTAGTGTTCATTTCTTTTAGAAACTGCAGTGATATGTACGTATTGGTACGTATTTTGCGTTTTTGCAAAAATGTTGCCACATGCACGTTTTTTCCAATGAACTAAAGCTTGCAAGCTTGAAAAATGACAGAAACGTCAAGTGAGTGAGTGGATTTTATTGATTCATGAACAAATTATATAAACTGCTTTTGTGAACTAGACTGATGATTGTTTGAAAATGACTATTCATTCATATTTCAGACACCTGCTATGAACTGTCATTTAACCGTATAACACTCGTTCAGGCCGTTTAAATGGATGGCTTGTGTTTTTCAAACGTTCTGAACCCATCTGAGGTGCTTCACATCCATTATAGATAATAAATATACCATAATCTTTCGAAAGCACTTATGATAAATACTGTGCTTTTCAGTAAAGATAATCCACTGTCCATTTAGCAGGTTCCTCAGTATACCGACATGGCACTTTAAAGCAGTTTACTGCAAAAAAAATGACTTTTTTGCCGGCTATGCAAACTTGGTAGACTTTAGAGAACTTGATACGTTATAAATTGAGCACACTAGCATTATTTTTGAGTGGGAGGCTCCATTAGAGGCATATGGTTCTTGTTTGTCTGAAGTTAATGCTTGTTGGATTTCCACAGCATATTTTCATTTTTGCTGTAAGTTTCTAAATCCAACTGTGTGAGCAGAGGTGATTAATGAGATGATTATTATGGGATGAAATGAACTCTTTCTTGTATTCAGAACATAAATCAAAGACAAATGGCCCAGACTTTAAAGGGATAGTTCGCCCAAAAATGAAAATTCTGTCATCATTTACTCACCCTCAAGTTGTTTCAAACCTGTATGAATTTCTTTTTTCTGCTGAACACAAAAGAAGATATTTTGAAAAATGTCGGTAACCAGACAGTTGATGGACCCCATTGACTTCCATAGTATTTTTTTTCCCCTACTATAGAAGTCAATGGGGTCCATCAACTGTTTGGTTACCGACATTTTTCAAAATATCTTCTTTTGTGTTCATTCATACAGGTTTGAAACAACTTGAGGGTGAGTAAATGATGACAGAATTTTCATTTTTAGGCAAACTATCCCTTAAGGAGACACATACATTCAAACACTCAAACAGTATGTTAAAGGTCTGGATAATTTTATCTTGAACTTTTTTAGGCTTGAATCATAGTGTTTAATTTTTTTTTTCTGAATCAACATCTTTATTTTAATCTTGGAACAACATTCCTGTCAAATACATAAAAGTAGCAATTGTCTGTAACCCCAACAGAATCCACTGAAGTCAACATTAAAACCATTTACAATTCATTTTACTTTTGTAACATGTCGTATTTCCAAGTGAAACTGGATGTTCATCAAGAAAAAATGTAGAACGGGAGTTAATTTTTTCTTTCGGAAATAATTTTAATCATGAAAACTACCTTGTAACCATAGACAGTAAAAGAAATGGACACAGCGACCCCATTGGAACTCAATTGAGACAAGTGAAGCCCATTTTCAGCGATTTCTTAGCACTTCCTTTCCTGACGCGCAGACTCAAACCGAGCAAAGCGTTACACGGACCACGTGAGCAACCCGTCTGTCTTCTAGTAGCTGTGCCAAGAGAAATCTGAATCATTCCCTTCCGAATCTTGCAGAGACGGAGAGTGTGAGTAGGAGCTGTCCATAAGCTTGGAGCAGGAGAAACTTTTGCTAGGTATTCTGATTAATTATATTGTCATTTTGCCTCCACGTCCCCCCGATTGCCCGCGAGCTTCTCCTCCCGTCTATACGGTAATCTCTCTACTGTGCGACAGAGAGTCGCGTGGTTATGACGCAATCGTTAGCCTACTTTTACAAAAACTGCTTCTACGGGTCCATAACATAAGCTACAAGGTAATGGAGCATTTTATACATTGTCGTGTATCTTTAGAAATAAATAATGGACAAATGGAGTCTTTAAACGCCTCAGATGTAAAGTTATTCGCTGTCAAAGTGACGCCAAAATGAATGGGAGTCAATGGGATGCTAACGCAAGTGAAGTTCTGCTACAAGATGTCGGCACCCGGCCGACTTCAACTTCCGGTCGACTTCCTTCCCGCCTGCTTGTAACCAATCGAATCAATGTGTGATCGTCAACGAGTGGATCTCTGAGCTGGTGCGAGTGAGTGGAG